>NW_027104381.1:0-101279 GCF_902728285.1 Clytia hemisphaerica
ATTGTCATGTCTTTTTATGGCTTTGGATTTGAATTCCATTGTTTATGAGCCTCTTCACCAAAAGGTTTTTTACTGATCCTGTATATCCCGCTTCTAAACTTGAGAAGACCTTGTAACCAATAGTATCAGCCTGAATCATGTCTAAAGTAGAAATTAATGATTTAGCCAATTTTACCGCCCAATTTTAACTATATATGTCATATGTTTCTTCAAAGATTCTACCCAGGGGGGGGGGTCTGGGGCTACAAAAATCAAAAAAGCTTGGGCGAATAGGGTTAAATTTATTCTTTTTTTGCGATAAAGCGGGGAAGAGGCTAAATAAAATAATCTTTTAAGATCAACATTTTCACGCATGATGACGTTTCTGACCGTAAGGTGCCGTAAAATTGACACATTTCCAATACAAATTTAATTTTTTTTGTCAAATATATCGTTCAAACCAAAATTTATTGAATATTTTGGATAAAATTAGCATTTTAAACTCAGTGAAATTTTTTCTAAAGCTTTTGTTAGGATACAATAGCTATTTAGAAGAATAAGGACAATTTTCAGATGGGTTTTTGCCTACTTTAAGCAAGTAAGAAAGTAAGTAAGCAAGTCTGCGACCACGGTAGGAGGCGTCCCGAAGGCTTCATTTTTGATAGTCGGCGGGGGCGCCACTCTTTCTTCTTGAATAGACTCTTGATCCTTCTTTTAATTGCTGAGCATCATTTTGGGATTTTTTGATGTGACCCGGCTGGGGGTCGAACTCACAAACCTGCGCACCGTAGCCGGATGCTCTACCACTAGGCTACGGTTGCTTGCCTACTTTGGGCAGAATAAATAACGTCATCAAAGGTTACCTTATATGACAAGGATCTTTTGTGCAAAATTTCATCAACTAAATCAAAGGTTACAGGGTGGTAGAGGAAAAGTCTCTCCCGCTGGCTCTGAACCGCCCCTAAAAACACCCCTGTCTCACAGCCCCGGTGTAACTTTTTTTCTTAGTGGGGATAAAAATTCCTATTGAAATCCCAATTGGGATAAAATTCAGTGGCAATGGTTTTGAAGTGTAATTTTTAAACATTGAATTTCGAAATGGGATGAAATAAAAGTTAATTTCCAAGTGGGGCTGAAATTCTAAAGTATTTTCACACCAGGGACGAAATTTTAGTCAATCTCTCCAGTGGGTCTGGGCTCTCAGTGGGTCTGTGACACAGGGGTATCTAATTAAAAGCTTAGTGTGAATAGGGTTAGACAAGAATAAGGCCTTTGTGTCATAAGTGGAAGTCCGAGCCATTTCGGCATCGTTAGGCTCAAGTTATATGAAGCATGTGGTTTATCTATAAAGAAACAACTAACGTAGGAAATATTTGAATTCAGCGCAATTCATATACTGTTTGTAGAAATGTATCAAAATAAACTGGCAAATGACCTAATGATAACCGTACACTAACTTTGAAATTTTGATAGAAATCTTACCTCACAAAAATGATGATTTTCAACATGTTAAGATTTTCTGATATCATTTTCAAATTTGTCCCCTTTCCGGTTCTCTGCCTCAGATATCACGGAATGATTGAAAATTTAACAAAAGTGACATTAGAAAAAACAAACAAAATATTTCTTGATGTTTTTGAAAAACTTGTGGTCAAATAAGTTAAAAAAAGTTTCAATGAATAAAATTTTCGATTCAGTTTTCTCTCGAGCCGAAACATCAATAGGAAAATGTATTCAAAGATGTAAAATTGTTATGAAGGAATTATTAAGATTTTGTGTACTCAAAATATATTGTATTGTTTCCAGGCCTTATGAATAACAAATGACGTAAGAAAAATTCATTTCAAGAAAATAGTTCTTAGCTCTCCTATCGGAGGCGAAATTAAGGGGTTCAAGTTTTTTCTAGCCCTTTCAATCTGTCCGATATTTGAGGGAAATGAACATTTTTTCGGTGTTTGAAATACTACCGGTAAATTATGCTTTGGATTTCCGGTACTTTGAACTCTTCCTGAACTGCTTTCTACGCAAGAAGCTTGACAAAATCGCCTGGGTAGCTAAATATTCTTAAAATTTAGAAAACTGCACCCCTGCTCCCCAATTCGATAAATTTTAACGAAAACAAAACAAAGTTTCTGCACTGTAACCCTTTTCGTTCTACAAAGAATTGGAGTCCCAAGTCTAAAGTATAGGCGTGATATGGTTGAGATTTTGAAACATTTAAATCACTATGAAAAATCGTGTGTTACTAAGAAATTTAACCAACGAATAAGACCAATGAGAACACATAACTCTGAACTGGTAAGAATTTTTGGGGACAATGGTGTCCGTGGACCGCAGAGCAACTCTCTTTACTATCGGGGCATTCAACAGTGGAATAGCCTGCCTGAAAAAGTAGTTGAATCATACACAATACAAAAATTTAAAGAAAATCTTGGTCTAGCTTGGAAAGAGAAAATGTTTGAATATGATTGAAATTGTCACTATTGTGGCATATCTGTTTGAAGTTAACCCTTTGTAAAAAACCAAACCAATGTATGAGTGATTTATAGAGACCCGTGTGCTTGCATGGTGGCCTGGGAATCTGTAAAGCATTTATAACTTTTTATCTATTTTGTTCGAGTTCAGATTTATCTAGTGAGATATCTTCTGGTGCCAGCGAGGGGAATGTTGATGATGGTTTCTTCATCCATGCATATCGGTTGAACCAAGGTGAATCTGGTTTGATCTGATCCAGTGATGTTTAGAATCAGCTAAAATCCCATTTCTTAACCCTCAAAAGCCTAGTTTCAAATATGGTCCCAATAAGGGTCATATAAGTTATGAAAATTCGGGTTTTTCCTTTATTTAGGGATTACCAAGGGCCCTACCGCCTATATTCGGACGGTACCCGTCATCTCACAAACCTAGAAACCTAATAAACCTACCCCACGGGTAGATGGTTGACCCCTCATTTTATCGGATGAATTTTATTGAGAAAAGGTTGGGAAGAAAAATTGAGTTTGAGAAATGAGTATGTGCAATATTTGAGGTATTTTGGGTCCTATTAAGTCATTAAAACCTGAAAAGTCCGATATTTTGAGTTTGGAGAATAACTTAAAAATTGTTGAACCCTCATTCGATCGGTAATCATTGAAAGAATTTCTTCGAACAATGAGAAATATACCCCCTTCTCACAAGCATACTGGGAACCCCTTCCCAATGGAAAAATCGGCCCAAATATCATCCCGAGTTAATCTCTTATATTTTCAAAATACTGTGCTTTTTTTCCATCCCCACTGAATTTCATTGTTCGAAAGCAATAGAATTTAAATCCCCAGGCATAGAAAATATGGGAATAGCAATACCCATCACGTTTTAGTCCGTTATTTTTACCCCCCATTTGCTGAAAAAATCCTACCGAGTCTGCGGGAAGGAATGTAGAAATTGATATAAGTGAAAAAATAATTACAGAATGACGTCACGAAGCCATAATATCTACTCAAAGACATTGTTTTAACCCTATACATACTAGGGGGGGGCTGTTTCTGTTCGGGGGTCAAACTTAAGTCAATAGCTCCTGAAGTAATAAAGCTTTTGACATGAAATATCCTGTAAATTCTTGACTTTTATTTAGCATCAAAATGAAATAATTTTTGACATCCTAAAATTTTCACACCTTGAGCATGATGATATTTTTGACAATAAGGTGTCACAAAAATTGACACTTTCCCAATACAAATTTATTTTCTATTTCAAATATATCGTTTAAATCGTAATTTATTGAATATTTAGGATAAAATAAGCATTTTAAACTCAAGGAACCTTTTCTCAAGCCATCGTTAGAATACAATAGCTTTATAAGAGAAAATGAGATTTTGGGTTTGTGCTCACTTTAGGCTTGATGAGTAATTTATCAAAAAGAATTTTTTTGTCAAAATTTACCTTACATGACAAGGATCTTACTTATGTGCCAAATTTCATCCAAAAAGGCAAACTAGATAAAAAAGGTAAAGGATGGTACAGAAAAAGCCCCCCCCCCCCCCGCCCCTAGTTCTGAAACGCCCCTAAAAGCCTTGTATGAATAGGGTCAATAATGTTCTCCCTTTTTCCAAGGACACCCTTTGTACTTTATTTGATACAATGCTTTTCGAGGCTCCGATCTGGTATGAAGTACATTCTCCCTCTATGAGAATTCAGTAGCTCAATAAGTTCATCAATGTTGACATTTTCTCAACACGTAAGTAAGTAAGTAAGAATTTGATGATATATTGGATAAAATAGTCTTTTGATATACTTTAACGGTTATCGAGAAAGGAGGAAATATTAATTAAGTTAAATTAAAGCCTCATGGGGTGTTTGACCTCTTTAGACACTTTTTACTGTCATTCTCATTAGAAACAATTAGCTATCGAAAGAAAATTTGAAATGTCTCCCTTAAACAGCACCAGGGTTAAAGCCCCTGCTCGTCTCGTTCCTTTCTCAAATATTGTTTCCCAGGGAACCCATGACCCAATAGCTCCAAACTCTCAGGAGAGAACTATTGGTGACAGACATGAGATTGTAACACCACCTAAACTGCTGAAATGCAAAAAGCAAACAATTTTTAGCACTTTTAACGTTCGTTCTCTGACTCAAATCAGTCGCAAAC
Source organism: Clytia hemisphaerica (assembly GCF_902728285.1). NCBI lineage: Eukaryota > Metazoa > Cnidaria > Hydrozoa > Leptothecata > Clytiidae > Clytia > Clytia hemisphaerica. The sequence continues at coordinate 4,607 of NW_027104381.1, forward strand.
AAGAATTACTTCAAAACTTCTCAAAATATAATCTTGATATTCTGTCTCTCCAAGAGCACAGAAATTTTCATCCGGACTTTGAATTCCAGCACCTTGATCTCGGCAAAAACAAGCTAATCACATCCTCAGCTTGGAAAAATCACCAAGGGACCACAATTGGTGGCATTGGTATTCTTCTCTCTCCGAAGGCCTCAAACAATCTTCTTTCTGTGAACAAAGTGTCTGATCGTATCATTGTAACTGAGTTCAATAGTAATCCAAAAACATCCTTCATTTCTTGTTATAGTCCGACTAATGTCTCTGACGAATCCCTCGCAGATGACTTTTATTCTTCTCTCTCTGCAACCCTACAAAATATCCCTGCTCACAATTTCGTTGTTATCGCTGGCGATTTCAACGCGCAAATGGGTAGGGACGTTGCTAACTTTTCATTTAATCAAAAAACAAACCGAAATGGTTCAAAATTAAATGACATGATCCTGGAACATAAACTGATTGCCTCCAATACTACTTTTATGAAAAAGCGCAACAAACTTTGGACATTTCAATCTCCGAATGGATCCAAAAGTCAAATTGATTTTATTCTCGTTCGTAAGAAGTGGAAAAACAGTGTCCACAACTCATTACAAGCCTAGTCTTCCTTTTCTTCAGTAGGTTCAGACCATAGAGTTGTTTCTGTAAATGTCTTTCTTAGCCTAAGATCTTCCAAAAGAGCTACTCCAGATCCTATGAAGTCCATAGACTGGACCCAGGTTCTTGGGGACTCAGAATTACAATCAGCCTATGTTATAGAGATCAAAAATAGGTTTGATGTTCTCTCCAAACCAAACAACGACGTCGAAACAAAATATTCAAATCTGATAAAAGCAAACGAACATGTCTGTCTCTCTTATCTTCCGAGAAAACAAAAATGCAAAAGTAAAGTTCTTCATGAGGACAACCTTGTCAAAAATGCGCGCAAAACCTTCGAGTCAGCCAAATTAAAACATCAAACACGTGCTACTAGAAGAAGCGGTAAAGTTCTCGCAGATGCGCAAAAAGGCTTGGATGACGCTTACCTAACCGCTGAATCGCTTTTTATTCAGGAAAAGATTGACTCGATCAAAGCTTTTCACGAGTCAAAAAAACATTCCGCTTCTTGGAAAGTCATTAATGAGATATCTGGACATAAGGACTACCCTTCCATTCAACTAAAGGGAGGTTCTGCAGAGAAAAGGAGGTCAAACTGGCTAAAAAATTTTAAAGACTTGCTCGGAAATGTACCAACAGGTAATGCAAACGCACTACCACTTCATCAAGTCTTGGAAAATCTAAACATTCCAACTAATACTTTTACCTTAGATGAGTTGAAGAAAACTGTAAAACTTTTTTCTAGTAATAAATCTTCTGGCTTAGACAACATTCCAACTATTTTATGGAAAGATCCTACTTTTTTGACACTTCTCCTCGAATTCTGTAACCACACCTTCGAATACCATTCTCCTCCATCAGCTTGGCTCACAGGGGGTATCATCCCTGGGCCAAAGAAAGGTGATCTCACCCTTGCTTCAAACTATAGGGGTATCCCATTAATGCCAATCGCTTCAAGAATCTATAACAAACTGATCCTGAATCGTATTGTCCCATATCTTGATCCTTTGTTGCGAAAAAATCAAAATGGTTTCAGGAAAGGTAGAGGTACTCTCTCACAGATACTTTCAATTCGACGTATCCTTGAGGAAATGCGTAAATTAGACAAAGAAGTTATTCTCTGTTTCGTTGATTTTAAAAAGGCTTTTGATTCTATTAACAGAGAAAAAATGTTTGAAATCCTTAAACTCTATGACATTCCTGACAAAATTATTCTTGCCATCAGGGCGCTCTACACCTCTACCAAGGCAAAAGTTATCTCTCCTGACGGGGACACTGAAATGTTTGACATCCATGCTGGTGTTCTTCAAGGAGACACCCTTGCACCCTTTCTTTTTATTCTAGTTTTAGACTACGTTCTTCGTATTTCTGTTGATCCTTTAAACTACAAGGGCATCCAACTTACAGCCCAACAAAGTAGAAGAAATCCCGCCACTTTTCTCACCGATCTAGACTTTGCCGATGATCTCGCCCTTGTCTCTGAGACCATTCAGTTCGCAGAAAACCTTTTCCACTCTCTCGAGAATGCCGCTAGTCAGGTCGGCCTTTTTTGTAACGAGGGAAAAACTGAATTTCTGTGCACTTTTGACTCCGTCCGTACTCTGAAATCGCTGAACAGTGTCAATATCAAAAGAGTAAATGATTTTAAATACCTTGGCTCCCACATTAATGATTCCGAACAAGACTTTAATATTAGAAAATCTCTCACGTGGAGGGCCTGCAACAAACTAAACAAAATTTGGAAGTCTAATCTAGATAATTAGATTAAGGTACACCCCTTCAAAACCTTAATTGAACCTATTCTCCTTTATGGGTCGGAGACCTGGACAATGACGAGAGCCATGGAAAAAAGTATAGACAGTTGTTACACAAACCTCCTCAAAAAGGTTCAAAATTTAAACTGGGCGAACCATCCGAACCTCAATCAAATATACAATAATCTACCACGCATCTCGCGCATACTCACCAATAGAAGACTTCAGTTCGCAGGCCACTGTTTTCGAGCAAAAGAGAAATTAATATCCAGACTCCTTTTCTGGTCACCAACGGGTCTAGTAAGATTAAGGAAGTTAACCTTCCTGGATACTCTGAAGAGGGAAACAGGTCTCGAGATTGAGGAAATAAAGACAGTCATGCAAGATCGGGTATTGTGGAAGGAAGGCTACGCAAATTTTCCGACGTAAGTCGAAAGATGATGATGATGATGATGAATTAAATTTTCTTTGATAAAAAACTGATGCTAATCTCATCATCTAATCCAAAAGGTATATCTAGAAATACCCCTGTGTCACACACTCATTGGTACCCAAACCCCACTGGAAAATTAGACAAAGCTAAATTACACACTTTTGTTCATGATGAAAATGGCCAAAAATATAAGAATAATGCTAAGATTATCACCATCATGGAATCTTGCTACTCAAGCCAAGAATGCCATTTTTAGAGCATTTTCAATTATAAATTGTCAATAACCCCCAAATAGGGCTCACTATCCTTTCACAAAAATGGCATTTTATTTATGCTTGAGACATATGTACTAAATGTTAAATCTAGTCTAAATTAGGATCCTAACCTAAGAATGCTGTAAGAATATTTTAGGATGATTTTCCCAAAAAAAGTTAAGAATATCCATGATGAAATGGATTGACACCATTCTTATATAAAAAAGTGTGTACCCTGACATCGACTTTGATATCGTCCCCATTGGAAATTCAATGTTTAAAAATTGGACTCTAAAATCATCCCCACTGGATTTTTGAAACTTGAAACAATAGAATTTCTATCCCGTTGGGGTTTTAAGATGAGTTTTTATCCCCTTGAGTAAAAAGGTTCCACCGGGGCTGTGAGATAGGGGTGTCTAGAATAGCTGGTAACATCTTTTGACTGATTGACTTCTAGTAGGATATAAATTATTTTTTCACCCTCTAAGGGGCTCCCCAGGGGCTGGCGTGACACGTGAATGAGCCTTTTTTCTGACGTGAATACGTGAATTGGACTTTTTTAGCGCGTGAATACGTGAATAGAGATATCAGCGTGAACGTGAAAATAAGATTTTTCCACCGTGAATTCGTGAATTGAGATTTGTAGCGTCAACGTGAAAAGCAAATCATTGCCTAAAACACAGGGAAACTCTAAAAATCTAAGACATAAATCTGTAAAGTTTTCTTTGCTCGCTTCACTCGCATAGTCTTGGATTAACTTATTGTCATATTAACTTATTGTCATGGTAAAGTCATTCAAAATAATCAAAGCTTTATAACATTAAAATCATCAAAGATATCTAAACAAATATTTTTGTCATTTTTCTGAGGGCGTGTTTTTTTCATTTTTAATGACAATCTTTGTGCATCGAGAGCGTTTTTAGCCAAAAAAGTATAGAGAAAATTTTTTCCGTCAGCGTTTAATAATGGTCGTCTCCGTCTCCGTAGTCACTCATATTCTACTGCCGTTTTTCAGTCATAAAAGAGCGAAAATTGTCGAAAAAATCCCACCCTAAAATAAGAGGGTAGTTCTTTGTAACTTTGGCGCGGCAGACCTAAAACATTGCTTTATTTAAGCTCAAATAGATTTAAAAGATGCCTTAAAAGGTCGACCCTATCGAGAATAAGGTCACAAAACTGTAAAAAACTTCATATTGACGAAAATTTTTGGCATAAGAATAGGTCAAACTGCTTAAAGGAAATAATATTTAGCCCAACAAGGGCACAATCGTTTTAACCGAAGATATAAAAGCAAAATTGGCGCTTGAACGTGAAAATGGTTTTTTTCGCGCGTGAATACGCGAATTTGAAAAATTTTGGGCGTCATTCTTGAACGATTTTACAACCCTCTCACAGAATTCTGATCAAGCTTTTACAATCTTTAAAGATTAAGTTTTCCATCAAAATTCCAGTAGGGATAAAAAAGATTTTGTTTTCAATTTGATAAAGACAATAAAAATGTTTTTGCAGACATTTTTTGCTGAAGTGCGAGGTATAGATTTTCTTTAAAGGGACCCCTCGCTTAAAAATGATAACAAAGACACTCACTTCATAATCATATGAAAAGCAACTTCCCAAAGTATTAGCACGCAAAACTCTTTCTTCGCTCCATAATTACAAATTATAAATTTTGATGTTCACTCAACTTTCAGAAATTTCAAATGGCTTCTGAAGGCCTTCGAATTTTCTCGCGCTCTTGTCGCACCAAGTTGTCGACACAAATGCACCGGAAAATTAGAGTACGGTGTAGAGGCCAGCTCTGGTTCGAACAGTCTAGAATCTGCGCTCTTCTCCTAAGAAAAACCCTTTGCTTGGAGTCGAGTTGCGGGTTTATGGAGAATCGGTATCGGCTTCAGAACTCCCAATGAGCCCTGGTTGTGTTGGTTCCCTGGTCAAAAAACTTTCAATGTTTCTTTAATGAACGTCGATGATTCTTTATAGGATCTTTCAAAGATCTTTACTGATACTTTCAAAGATCTTTCAAAGAATCTTTAAAGTCTCTTTTTATGAATCATTACTGAATCAGCATTGATCTTTAATGATCTTTGAAGATCTTTAAAGATCAGCTAAGATACTTTAAAGATCAGCTAAGATACTTTAAAGATCTTGAAAAAAATTCAATATTTGAGACTTTAAAGATTCTTAACAAATCTTGAAGCTTCTTTTAAAACCATTCGGTGTTTTGAATATCCTGGAAGACTAGTAGTTGTTTTTAAGCACCTTGTCCGAGATGGGTTAGCGAAAATAATAATTAGAGCTGTTGTTTTATATCCAATTTTGACGAACGGATCAACAAAAAAAATATCACAATATAGATTGTATTAAACAATTTTTCTTTGCACCAATTATAATTTTAAATTAATTATTCTCTTGAATCTCATCTTCAACGTCAGCTTTTCTTTTGGCGTCATTTCCAGCCTGGTTGATGGACCTCCGGCAATGAGGCCAAATTTTTTTGAACTTTGGTTCCTCCAGTTTATATTGGTGTTGAATCAATCCTGTAAAAAAAGTATATGAACGAATTTCAAAAAAATTGACAGTCCACACATTTTAGTTGATTGCTCTCGAAGTTTTTATTTTCATTTTCGAATTCTTTAAAAAAGTATTTAAAGCTTAGATTCTACCATTCAAAATTGTCTTTTCAATAAGGTATTACTAACTTTGGTTTTGTCTTTTTCCCTTCAAGAGCAATGAACCAAAATGTGCGGACTGCCAATTTTTTGAAACAAAGTTTAAATTTTTTTATATCACAACTAGTTGAAAGTTATGGCAAAAAAACAAAAACAAGGCATAACTTTTTGAGGAGCTCCCAGGCTTAACATGACTTATTTGTATAAAACAGCAAAAAACCTTGAAAATAAGTTAAATCGTATTTGTCAACCCATGGTGGATGAAATAATTCAATTTACGCTTTATTTTCTTGACTTGATTAGGATCTAATGCAGTCCTCGATTTCCTTTTGCCTGCTTTAGGCGAGACCATGCCATTTTCAAGTTCTTCTGTCGTAAACATCGCCTTAGCCAAGGCAATGGCATATATTGTAGGAGTATTATGTCTCGGCACATCTAACAAGTTGGAGCCATCTGCCAGAACCTAAAAATACAATTTTATTGCTTTAGATAACCGTACTACAGTACTTAAATGTAATCTAGCACTGCGACACTCAGACATTAGAAATAAAGCAAAAAGTAATGAAAGCAACGAAAAGGAACATTTTAGTTATCTAGAAACCTTTGTGTAAGCTAAAAGTTGCATATTAAAATTGTTACAAATACATAAAGTAAATAGAGAGTAAATAAAGGATAGGATAAAGGATACAATTGTCTCTCTCAAAAAATTATTCAAACTAAAAAAAATGTCAATTTTACAATTATAATTTTCTCCCGCTCAAAACAAATTAAGTCTTTCTTTCCTTCTCAAGAGTTTTTTCAAAATTATCAAGTCAGTTTGTCACAGAGCTTTAGAATTTTAGCAGTTTCTTCTGATGATGAAAACGAAATTTGACGGGAACTTAATCCAAAAAGTTTTCCTTTAAGTATTCAAAACTCAGTGGATATGAAGTTAAAAACAAAGAAGTTGAAATGATACTTACAAAGTCATTTTCATCTAAAGGAGCCGTTTGTGTTTATTTAGGTTTGGGTTTGCATTAGGTAATGGTTGCTCTGAAACCTAAAAAAGAATGGTGACACCAATGTTCTATCTTGCCGCAAAATTTACAAAAAACAGACAAATAATGCATGTTTTAAATTTATCTAGGTTCAAGTTAGAAAAGCGTGGATGTGATTGTAGCTGTGTTAAATCATCGCGTAAAAAAGTTGTCCAGTTGTTTTGAGAAATTGAAAAAAAATTACCTTCGCAATCAATTGGCCCAGGAGAATGTTGGTTCGCCTTTGAGTTGCCAACATCTCATTCAGCAGTTTGTTCTGAAAAAAGTCACAAAAAAGTGGGAAAGGTTAAGTAGAAATATTGTGGAATGCAAAAAAGGTAATAAAATAAGACTTCTTCGAATTGGATAAAATTCAATGTCGTTTAAAAAAAAGATTTCTTTTGGTTGTGGCTTGAAAAACTTTCTGAGTTTTTGGCGTTCGTCAAGATTTCGAAAAAGATGATAGTCCACCAACTTTGTTAGTTCGTTATTCCATTCGTAGTATTGCATTCATCCATTTTGAGTTCCATATTGACTGATCAATTCACCCAAGCATCGTCAAAGGAGCTCCTATAAAAAAATTAATAAGTTTGATTACCATCTACTTGGAAAATAAAATGGCTATCCAAATCATATAAAAACTTTCTTTAAAGACTTAAACAGTAAAAGAAATAGACATCAAATTAAACATTGGAAAGAAAAACAGCAATTTTCTCGAAAGGAATAAAAAATTTTATTGTGAAAAGACAAAAATTAAAAACTACTTTTTAGGAATTACAGCTCTAATTCCGAGCCAGCAAAGTGAATGTACCATCCAATTGAAGTGCTGAAAATGTGTAAAAAAAATTATAAGTCACTTTAGAAAGCAAAGTCTTTCAACATCAGACAGTGCAAAAAACTTTATAATGGTAGAAATAGCCCAACACCTATATACATCAATTGACCTTCTTCAAAATGATCTATCTTCAAACCCCCATGCCATTTCTCAAGTTTTGTCATAAGATGTATTTGCAAAAAAAGAAGACCAATAAAACATGAAAATATTTATTGAATTAACAGTTTCAAAATATTCATTTGTCTACAAATTCATTTGTTGTAAACTCATAAACTAGCCATATGTAAAAGTTTTTTATGAAAGCAGGTCTCAAGTTTCATCCAAAGATGCCACATACACAACAAATGTGTAGACCCCGAGAACAATTAAAACTTACACGTATCCGACTAAGCGGTTTAAAATCAATTCTTTATTCCACAAATTCATTTGTGGTAAACTCACAAACTAGCCATACGTAAAGTTTTTTATGAAAGCAGGTCTCAAGTTTCATCAAAAGATGCCACATACACAACAAATGTGTAGACCCCGAGAACAATTAAAACTTACACGTATCTGGCTAAGCGGTTCAAAATCAATTCTTTATTCCACAAATTCATTTGTCGTAAACTCATAAACTAGCCATACGTAAAATTTTTTATGAAAGCGGGTTTCAAGTTTCATCAAAAGATGCCACATATATACACAACAAATGTGTAGACCCAGAGAACAATTAAAACTTACACGTATCTGACTAAGCGGTTTAAAATCAATTCTTTATTCCACAAATTCATTTGTCGTTAACTCACAAACTAGCCATACGTAAAGTTTTTTATGAAAGCGGGTCTCAAGTTTCATCCAAAGATGCCACATACACAACAAATGTGTAGACCCCGAGAACAATTAAAACTTACACGTATCTGGCTAAGCGGTTCAAAATCAATTCTTTATTCCACAAATTCATTTGTCGTAAACTCATAAACTAGCCATACACGTAAAGTTTTTTATGAAAGCGGGTCTCAAGTTTCATCAAAAGATGCCACATACACAACAAATGTGTAGACCCCGAGAACAATTAAAACTTACACGTATCTGACTAAGTGGTTTAAAATCAATTCTTTATTCCACAAATTCATTTGTCGTAAACCCTAAAATACTAGCCATCATCATCTGACTTATAAACAATGAAAATTACATTTTTACTCAAAAATTTATTCACTTGAAACCCAAGCTTTATTGTTTAAAGAAACCCGTTGAAAGAAATTTTTGTTTTTTCAGCTCAACTTGTACCCTGTGTGTTGAAAGCGAGCTAAAATCAATGTATAGAAAATAAACTTCAGAAAAATAAATCACAAAAGACAGGACACCAGTATTTTCTATATAGACCAAGACGTTTCTACTGTATTAAAATATTACTTCAAAGAAATAGGATTAAACAGAACATGGACAAAGAGAATTGCTCTAAACAGACAAAAAACTTGTACTTAACTGTGTGATTCTTCCCTTCATTTCAAGAGATATGCATCAACCATCGCCATCTTGTTTGCCGCCAAGCCAGAAAATGAAAGGGAAACTGGGACGAGTTTTGGAATCTTGATAACGGGCGGTATTATGCAGTCGGTATAAGCGCCCTCGATCGACACCCTTTTAATTTTTCTCAAAAATTTCTAAGTCTGCTGAGGAGCTCAAGCAAGTCGTACGGCAAATTGATAAAGCGCGCCGTGTAAACCGGGTTCTCGACCAACTTTTATAATTCTTTTACCTTTTTACAACATTGATTATAATTGATTGTAATTATTAATCCGTGTATATAAACCTTCGTTTGTCAAAATAAAAAAGTTTCCAATAGTTTCCAAAAATTTCCTTTTGAAACTTCAAGTGTAAGATTTCCCTATGTTGGAAATTATAGGAAACTCGTTGTAAAAATTTCGAAATCTGGAAACTAGTTGAAATGTGAAAGTTTCGTAAATTGGAAACTAGTTCCCCAGTGTTTTGCTGCAATGGGGGTTTTCCACGTGAATTTTTCAAGTATCCAGTCGTATAATTTTTTAACCAGAATCAAGAAAATCTTCACAGAAACTTTGAAAGATATTCAAAGAAACTTTGAAAGATCTTTACAGAAACTTTCAAAGATCATTAAAGATTCTGTAAAAGATCTTTAAAGATTCTTAGAAATTAAATCATATTCCGAATCTTATAAAGAATATAAAAGTTTCTTTAAAGATCTTTTTAAGATAAAGATCTTTAAAGAAACATGAAAGAATCTTAAAAAGATCTTTAAAGAATCTTTAGCTTTAATGATCTTTGAAGATCATTAAAGTTCTTGAAAGATCTTTGAAAGATTTTTGACCAGGGTTTCAGTCAGACGGAGACGCCATACTGTTTTCAGAGGAATTTTTCGATATCTCTACATGAACTAGCAGTAAGTTTTATGTTCTTTGAATATGCTGTTAGGGGTTTTTGGACCAATATAATTTGATTTCATAAAGATCACAAACAAGCGAGGGGTCCCTTTAAGTTGTTCATGTGTATCGCTATCCCAAAATTTATTTCTCTCGTTCAGCAACATTTAACCGGCGTTTACGACGACGGGAACCGTCTAGGATTGTACTAACCCAAAAAATGAAATGTTCTTTAATTTTTTCTCTTGTCTCCCGAATAGACGGGGGGGGGGGTCCGAACAAACAGGGGGGTAAGAAGATTTTCTAAATTCTAATAAGCGGTGGGGGGGGGTGAAATAAGAGGGGGGGGTAATTTGAAGACAGAATTTTGGTATCAAGTATCAAATGAACGTTATAGGATCCGGTGAACTTAAATAAGACCTTCAATAAGCCCTCAGCAGGGTTTCTTTGTTCATTTTTCCATTTTTCTCAAAAAAGTACAGCACCCTAAATTATGATCGAAAGGTTTTTAGTGACGGTATTTTGAGTTTATTTTGTACGGTATTCCGATAAATTTCGTTAATTCGATATTGCCTCCTTATATTGAGCGGCAGCCCCTCCAGCAAGCAAAAAAATTTTTGATGATTTAAATGTAGACAAACTACAGATATCTCGAGTTTTTCCCTGTACGATGAAGAAAAACCTTTGCTGGGAACAGGGAATTTCTATGGTGATGGTAAAGATGGAATTTCCCACTTCGTCTAATCTGATTGGTCGAGACGTGATCACGTGGTGATTTCCCCTAACGACCAAGATTAAAAATATTACTTCACCTACTTTAATTGTTTTATGAAAACAAAAGAAGCATTCGTTAAGAGATTTTAAATAGAGCGAACTTTGAAGCTTTGCGTTAGTTGATGAGAAGAGAGGTTCTTGTTGTTGTAAAAAACAGAGTTTACTTTTTCGATTATTGCATCTATAGATTGAATGTAGAGATTTTCTTGCTTGTACAGTGCGTTGGACCCTGTCCATTTGTGTAATCGATGGAGTCGCCGTTTTGGTCTATATTTGGTCAATTACTGGATTACTAGAAGTTAAGGTTGGCTCCAAATGAAGAAATGCGGGCTGAAATTGAAGAAATATGGGATGAAATTGAAGAACTTAGAAATGAAGGTTAGTAAAATTTAAGACATCTTAAGTCGGAACTCTCAAATACACGAATTTCCTATTAGCAGATTCATATAAAAAAGTCACGCAGAAATGCCAATTAAAGCTCTGATTGGCTGAAAATTGCACACATGAACGTCCTTTTCTATTTTTAGTTCAGTTCTATTTGCCAAGTGCTCTTCCTTTTATCAGTGCGCATTCTTCTTTGAAGACAAATAACTGATTGTGAGATAGCTTTGCAAAGTGTAGCCTGATTAAAACTAGTCATAGCTTTCACTAAATGCCCACGCAGAAGTATGACCATCATTCTTTCAAAATAAACAAAAATCGTCTAATTCTGATAAATCTACAAGTCAGAATCCTCATTTTAATGATGACCTACGTTTTGGGGGCCGTCTCCGTTTTGGGGGCCATATACTGTATCATGGATTAAGTGAATCTTTTTCTTTTTTAGATTCTCATGATGAGTCGTTACCTTAGGCTGCCCACATCCCCTCTGATAAGTTTTGATATAGGGGATGCGAATCAGGCTCACAAAACCGTTCCGAACTTAGCAAAAAATCTGCTAACCAAAAAAAGAGTTGAATGATAGAGAACTTTGATTGACAGTTTGTCGTCTTTTGTTATCTTGAAAGTTTTGTTTGCTAATTCAATTAATTTCGATAGCTATTCGGTAATTTTCTCGGAAGCGATATCAGAGCCTGATTCGCATCCCCTATATCAAAACTAATTTGGGGATGCATGCAGCATATCGTTACCTATGCAACAAGTGTGTACTTCGAGATCAGTTCATCGCCGATACTATGAACCTGAATTATATTTTATTGAGACAAATTCGATAAAGAATAAATCTGTTGAAGATTTAAAGGACAAATCTGTTAAAGATTTCAGCTTTCGTCGTAAAGAAAAACGAAAAGTAACAAACAGAAAATCTGTAGATAGGTATAAAGAAAATGGCTGAAACGTGGCTGGATAAAATATATCTGCATGGACATGTCTATTTGGAAATGGCTGAAAGTCATATGCTACAGGGTTTTATAGGTAAGGGGACTCTTTTTGTTGGACCTACACCTCGGAGGTTCTTTAACCCTTAAAAGCACCTAATTAAAAAAAAAAAATAGCTAGTTCAAACTTTAAAGGCCCACTGTGTGGACCTGACTGAATGATAGAAAGGTGCCCGGTGGTAAAACTTCAAATCAGTTCGCTAGAAGACAGAATAAAGTAAAGCAGGGCTAAATTTGGAGGTTCTCGGATCACTTGTTCACCAAAAATGGTCAAAAAACGGTCAACATCTCAAAATAACGGATTTTTGTCAAAATTCTGCATTTTTTTTTACTTTTTGGCTTAAAATCTCGCTGGGAAGACTCACCTTTGAATCTTTTTTTGCTAACCCTGAAGCTCGATTTATTTCCTACTAGTTAGACCAAAAATATTTTTTTTCTGGCCCTAAACATTAGATTTTCTTGTTTGAAATTTTCTCTTTTGGAATTTTCAGTGGAAATGATCATTTCTCGCAATTGGCTTAATATTTTTCTCTGATTTTTTCCACAATGATGTTAAGTGGTAATGTTTGAAATGTGACGGAGCCAAATTTTCGAAAAAATATTTTTTAAGGAATCTTTGGGCCAAAAATTAGCTAAAAATTAGGTTTTTTTGAAATTTGTGTGAGATTGCTTCACTAGTTTTTTCAAATTATTAGCATGCCAGAAGAAGCCTTTTTTTCAGGAAAAATCTTTGCCTTAAAAGTCGGATGTAATAATTTGGGAAAATTCCCTTTTGTCATTTTCGGGGAAAAGAGCATTTTTCGCGTTTAGGTTTGTATTTTTTTAACCTTTTAGCCTACATTTTTGTACGGTTGTGGTAATTTTTCTATTTTCTTTTATTACATTTGCCTTCAGCATGTAGCTTTGTAGATTTTCCTATATGTTCTTTTGAGGAGAACTGAGTGATAGATGACGGCCTTCTGTACCCTGAGTATCAGAGGTTAGGTTTTCAAAGAAAGTAGTAACCTCTGAAGACAAATATTAGAAATTTTATCGCGCATGTGTCAATCTAATCATTGTAGAAAAAATCAAAGATGAAGAGCAAATATTACCATATTAATGTCTAGCAGACTGTATCAGTATGCAGTTTACTATTTACGAATTCCCCAGAAACCTCCAAGTGTTGTTGAAATGAGTTTATTTCGAAAGAAATCTTTTACATGATCCCCAAATGTATAACAGTAATTACTAAACTTTTAATTATGGAAATGTCACTTTAATTGAATCGAAACAAGACGACTAGAAGTCGAAAATTTCGCTTTAAATAAGACGAAGAAGAAAAGAACATTGAAATCCTTGGAGAACAATGGGCTCACAATTAAAACTTGACGAGGAATGCGGAAAATTAATAAGATAAACCTATTTTGAGTGAGTTTAGAACGAAAGGCAAGGTAAAATTTTACATCATTTCTGGTCGAAAATATCCAATATTTTGAACTTGAAAAGACAAGATTCGAGATTCCAAGCAATTCGTAGAAAAGTTTTCTTTCATTCTGGCCGAAAATGTGCTTTCGTTTTTTAATGAACAGGGGAAATACAGGTTGGTACAGGGGCAAAAACTTGAGTTTGGATTTCATGAATCTAAAAATTATATTTCCAAGTATTCGTAATTCCAAAAGTTCGATAGTACATAGCTCATAGAAAATAGCTAGCAATTTACAAATTTACAAGTATTGTGCAAATTTGGCTTTTTTTCACATCCGGTGGATTTCCGGCTTCCAAAATAATAAAAATTAGTTTTCAGTGTTTCGTTTACATAAATGTCACATTTCGAGTAATCAAACCATACAAAGTGTACATACCAAAACGTTTTTTTATCCAACAGGAACAAATCACCAGACATTTCGAAAATTGAGGTCAAGTCAGGATACGTCGAAGAAGTCACAGTGGAATCATGGAAATCGCGATAAGAATTGTTATTTTTGTATTATCAATGGTCGGTTGGTGGCTGAGCGCGACAGTTGATTTGCTATAGAAATGCTGAAAATCATAAAATTTTATGTTTCCAATGAGCAAATACAGCATATTGTGGAAATCGGATGAAACGATGATATGGTACAATGACTTTAAGCGCATATTTTGCAGTATCGATGTTGGCGATTGTATCGAATGTTGGTGATTGTAATGAAAATTTTCGAAACCATTCGACTCTTTGTTAATAAAGACTGAAAATGACGACGATTTAGGATATTTTGAGATTCAATGAATTCAAGCTGCATTAGGATAAGCGATTACATCAATTCCAAAATAGAAATATATATCCACTTATACCACTATTCAACGTTTCAATAATTATCCTTATAATATCAACCAAAATGCATACATATATAGATGAATCAATTCACTTGCAATGTACTTCCATATTTTTTCATTCCATATTTTTCCATATCGTCTATTTTTTAACTCTGTGACAGTCTTTTTGATTTTTGAGTAGGCAAATGAATAACAAAAAGAGTACAAGAAAATAATAAAACAATTAACAAAAGCCTATTAAAAAATGGTAGAAATATTACTTTGTTCTGAATAAAATAATTTCAAAAAATCTAATAATTATGAAAAACAGAAGAAAAATGATAAATATAAAAAATAGGAATAAATAATATAAAAAATAGGAATAAATAATACAATAAATAAAATGATACATTAAATGCCATACCCATAGGTATGTAAGTTTCCTGACGAGATAGTAATCAAAAATGAATTAATGAAAGGCATCTTTAAACTAATTGTCCTTTGTCTATAGATTTTTTCTACCATAGACCATCCATAAAAGACACTCACACATATTTGACCCATTTCTCAGACCCTCCCCAACTTCATCTGCAAATGTCAAACTCAACAGAGCCCTCCTTTTGGTTAATGCAGAAATGTCTTTTAAGAATAGTCTTTAAACGTCAGAAAACTTACATAAGAATGGACGGGGTGGTGGGATGACCTTAATTGCATATTTCCAACAGAGTTAAGCTTCAATCCTTAATTACAAAGTTAATTTTATCCAGAATCAAACATGTACTGATATCATATTAACAGATTTTCGATAACATCATTGCTTTAAAGAGTATTCCTGGTTTACTCAGTCTATCACAAAAAATTTCCTTTGATCAATTCAAACTGTTCATAAAGAAGCACCTATGACAACATAAGCAAATGTATCTTTTGACCACTCAAAACTAATCATCAGAAAGTTGAGATCATCCACCACCCCAGTTTCCAACCCCCCCCCTCGTCCCGCCGGGAATCGCCTCTGACGGGTATTCTAAGCTAGCAAAGTCAGCGATAATTTGATTCCATCATGATCGGATAAGTTCACACATTTACGAATAACTTCAATACCATACTCGTGCACCAATTCCTTATGTGTCCAAATTTGATCAAGCATTTTCCCATCGATATGTGTTGGAAAGTTCGGAACTAAATCATAATCTTGGAGAATGTCAGCCAACAATTGATCATGCTCCATTTCAAAGCCGTCCATGTTGAAGTCTCCTAAAATGATATCAATTGTGTATCTTTCAATAAATTGAGCAAGATTGTAACAGAACACATCACGTTGAATTCTTGAACTTTTATAGAGAACCAAAACACAAAATCCCTTTTCAGTAAATTCAGCTTTTCTAAATTTTACAAGAGAAAAGCATGATGAATGATCATACTCATCAATGTCAATAAAAGAAGGAGAATGACAGACAGTAACACTGTTGAATTTATGCTGGTCAATATTATGACTAAGAATATAATAAGGAAGTTTTTCATGAATACTTTGTTTGTCTTCCTCAGAATGCTCATAACTCATCTGTGTCTCTGTCAGACATAACAAATCATTTTCATACAAAAATCTGTCCTTTTGAATATCAACTGCATGTCGTTTTAAAGATCTTACATTCAATAGGCAAACATTTAAATTAGAACTGCACCTCATAATATCTGCAACTCTTTCAACTTTGTTCTGACGCAATCGTGTGTATTCTTCACTAACTTTATCACTACAGACAAAAGCACTACGTCGATATTGACCAGTAAAGTACAAACCATTTAAATTTTTCACTCTGCTCATTGCAACATACATTTGACCAGCATTGAACTTTCTTTGCCTTGCAAGGTCAAAACTAACGACTACTGAATCCAAAGTCAATCCTTGAACTTTGTGCACTGTACAAGCATAAGCTAGCTTAAGAGGAAATTGTGTCCGAGAAATGATAGGTGAAGTGTATGGGTTTTTTTTGTCAAAGGGAAAATTTACCTCACTCTTTTCAATGGGAACAGTTTCAGTGGCCTTAGCATATTGGTCTTTACTTTGAGCTTTTATTCCAGCCGTCTTATCGTCTAGTTTAACATAAATTAGCTCTACTTTATTGTTTCTGAATTTTACCTCAGTGACGGTTCCAAGTTGACCATTGATCAACCTATCCTCTATATCAATATTACTAATTAGCATTACTCTTGCACATATTTTCAAATCAAATAGAACTGATAAGCCACCTGTATCGTTAAGTGGCAGGTTTTTAACCTTGGTGATTTGAGATTCAGTAAAATCCCTTGGATAAACGTCCATAGCTTCTACATTTATTGTTTCCGAGGGCAGAGTATCTAATCTTTGAATATTGTGAAGATGGACTGAAGCATTTTCTGCAAACAAATGCAATGATTCTATTGGATAATCAGGGTGTTCTCGTGTTATCAGTCTAGATTTAATCATACTTTCATCATTACTATTCAATTCACCTACTCTTACATTGTTCAAGAGATCAATGAAGTCAGAGTCATCCTTTTGACGCATAATCTCATCTAATTCAGCTAGTTTGAATAGGTGCCATAATTTGAATGCACCAATAATAGGTCCCTCAGTTGAAAATACTGGACTTTGAAAAATTGGAGGTAATTGAAAGAGGTCTCCACAAACAATGATACTTTTCCCTGCAAATGGTGTGTTGTCATTTACACCAAAAATTTCACATAATCTTGTATGGATGTTCAAAAGCTGTTGCGACGAAATCATAGATATTTCATCAATTATTATCAACTTTACGTGATGTAATTTATTTCTAATGGCAGTCCTTTGTTTGTCAGCCATATTTCTGAATTTTCCAACTGGAATACTCAATCCTGTGTGTACTGTGGTGCCAGATATATTGATAGCTGCTATACCAGTTGGGGCCAATTTAATAATACGTGGCTTTTCTAGCTCATCACTTTTATATGCTAGGACTTTTGACAAACAATTGTAAATACATTTAATTAAGTGAGATTTTCCTACGCCCGCACCACCTGTTAAAAATATTCTCAATGGTTCTAGTAGTACAGGATTATTGGACTTGGAATTTTGCACATACATTTTTCCCCAATTTAGTACTATATCAAAAATATCTCTTTGCTTAGAATTTAAAGATCTTATATGGGTATTGATTTGGTCATCAGTTTGCAAGCTATGAACTGTTTGAGTAAATGGTGCAAAATTTTGTTCAATATCATGACTTTCATCATCATTTTCACTGTCTGATGAGTTGCTCATTAGGTCTTGTACTTCATCATTTTCTTGTTGAGCAAAGGCATCTTGATTATGCATAAGGTCATTGCGATAGTTTTGAAGTACTAAATCAACAAGATGACCATCAGGTTCAAAAATTTGCTTGTTCTCGTTAACAACTGCATTGACTTCATCTAAATTGAGCTTCAACACATACGAGCCATCAAGTTTCAAATCATTCTCTTCTGATCTAAATGGGTAAAACAACATTAGAATATGGTGGGAAAATTTTTCTGGATGTTTGTTTTTGTTAGGAGTGTAGTACCTCAAAACTTTTGGAACTTTACGAAGCTTAAGTTTTTCCTTACTGTTGAGTAATTTGGCTGATTTTGGAAGTGTTTGGGGTTCTTGATGATTCACTGCACTTGTTGAATCATCTAGTACAGTAGGCTGCCAATCATTTTCATCATTTGTATTTTTTTTTGTGTCTAATGTATAGTTTGCACAGAATGTGGCATAACACATAGTATTGAATTGCCCTGTGTTTGGGCGGTCAATATATCTGTTTAACATATTTCGTTTGAAAAGATCATCAGAATCCTCAGGCAATTCCTCAATTTCTTCTTTTGACTTGAAAATTCTGTACCTTTGATCAGGTAAGTTAGTGTTAACGAATGAAATAGCAGGAAAGCATTTTCTAAGCCACAGTTCAGGCATTGTTAAGTAAACTGCTTCCTGGATTGAGCATTCTCTATTAGAGTTGTAAACTTTGGCAATTTTAGACATTTTCTCAAACTGACTGTCATTTGAATCTTTGGCCTGTTTTAATGCTTCTTGCATTGCAGTTGAACACTTATCTTCACTTTTTGAAAAATAGGCACACATGTATGTAACTGCCTTGTATGCATTAAACACTGGTTGGATATCGATATTGGCCTCCCATGCTAGGAGGCCTTCTGCAAAATAATTGTTGACAAAACAAGAATATGGGTCACGTTTTAGAAACAAATGCTGATCTTTGTCTGGTGAGATTGATAAGTAATATTCATACGTTTCATAATTTAACCCTAAAGAATTCAAAATTGTATCAATAGATCCAATTTCAATATACTCAGGCTTATCAGGATCCAAAATGTTTCTCTTTTTAGGATGCAAATTTGTATCTATAAATTCTTGAACAGTTTGTATCACATTATTTCTAGCAACTAAAATATCATGTTTTTCAGTTTCAGGTAACCCTTCGGGAAGCGGTTCAGACAAAATAGTACGCTTGCAAAAAAGTTTTCCAAATTGAAATCGGCATTCATTTTTGCGATATTTACTACACGTTCTTGAATGGGAGTGTATTTGATATTTAGTGACTAAATTCCATAACTCAGGACTTTCTTCTCTATCAGGAACATTAGCAGAAATAACACTATCTATGTGTTCAATATACTTTTCTTTTCCGTCTTCAAGTTTTGGGACATCTTTTGCCCAAAGCAAACAATGATCATGTGGACTACCCCTGAAAGTAAATTCTACTCTGAGAGCATAGTATGTAATTTTTCCAAGTTGGCCATCCATTATTATCTCTTTGAAAAACAACTCTTTTCTATATTGATATTGACGCACAAGCACAATAGGATTGCTATTAAGTAGGGCACATCTAGATTGGTAATCAAGAAGTTCATGATCAGTATCAGCATCCCCGCTTAATTGTCTGATAATGGTAACAAATTCCTCCCACCGTAAATCTGCACAAGAGAGAGTCATAAAGTATGTTGGGACACCAAGTTGTTTAACCATTGCAAGAACATCAGATAACATATGTTGCCAGTATGCAGGGGTTCCTTTTATAGTACTCATAAACTTGTATGCATTATCAGATGCTACGCAATTTTGAATTGTATCATTAAAATTATTTGCTAATAGTCCCGCGGTCAAGTTGGAATTTGAAATTCTCATTGCGATATTGATTTTACTTCTAAGATTAAGCTGTAGTAATGTTTTGTGAGCAAAAAAAATGTAATCTGAATCCGAAGCAAACTTTTGAGTGTAATTTAAAAGACGCTGATTAAAGTACTTTGTTGGCGACAATTTTATATCTCGCTCTACGTTATATCCAAATTTCCCAGTAGGAAAAAGATGAGGATGGGCTAACTCTTCACAAAATTCATCTTGAGTTAATGAATTGGGGGTTTGACCTTCACCCGGAGCTAAAATTGCATTTTCATCATCTAAAATAATGTTTGGCACTTCTGATACAATGACTGTTTCACATGTTGGTGTCCGATACGCACTGAGTGGATCATCAGAATCAAATTCATTCTCTAATTGCTCTTCAAAAGGCTTGATTAAGGTAACTGTTGTATCATCAACAAATCTTATATCATTGGAAGAAGCGTTTGATATGGAATCATTATTTGATAAAACCCTTTCAACATATTCATCATTATTCATTTGGTCAATTATTGACATATCAATATTTATATCATGATACAAAGGATTATTATTCACTAAAAAGTCCAAAGTTTCAAAAACTTTTTGTCGTCTTACTTGCTGCGAAATAACAGGGTTTTTGTAGCATATTTTTCTTTTTAATTCAACATTTATTACACCACTACTATCACTTCCTCTAGGAAGTACTTTACATACACCTGGTGTTTCAATAGGAACATTGCATATTGCACCTTGCAATTTGGGGAATTCACCTTTACGCATGATCATGACTTTAGAAAATAAAATTCTTTGAGCTACTAAAATTCTTTCCAGTTTTCGTATATCATTTAGATTATCTGGGAGATCAAAAATTTGAAGCTTGTTAGTAACAGACTGGCATGGGATTTCTCCCTTCATTAATTTTCTATGACAGGTTGTGCATACGTAGAAATTACCATCAAACGAGGTTACAGGATTAAAATTTTCTATTTCTTCAAAGTTGATCAATGAGAACTTTTGTTCATCAAAACCAAACACAGATTTTTTAAACATACAGCGGTTACACATTACACAGATGTAGGAAGGGCCCTCTTGTTTTTTCTGTTTAAAGTTTTCAACTCTTTTCCCTGGTTTGTTTTTTTTGTCTTTGTAAGCCTTGCGTCTCTTTTCTTTTTCCTGTTCATGTTTTTCTGACCCTTTATTTTGTTGATATGATAAACGTTTCTTTTCTGTTCTTTCTTTATGTTTTTCAGACCCTTTCATTTGTTGCCATGAAAGACGTTTTTTTTCTTTTTCTTGTTCATGTTTTTCAGAACCTTTATTTTGTTTGCGGAATTGTCTCTTAACTTTATTTTTCTTTTCATGCTTTTCAGTACCTTTTATTTGTTCATATGATCTTTTGTGTGAAGCATTTTTTTGACGGCGTGATACTTCCCTCAAAATAACATTTTTAGTATTTTCTACTTCTTGAAAGGCAGTTTTCAGATATATAATGTTAAATAAATTTGCGTTGTATTCAGATCTTATGTGCTGCTTGATTTCATTTACATGGTGAAATTCCAAAAGTACTGACTTGCCAACATCTCCAGGAACTTGACGTCCTGTTGAGTCTCTACTGTGTGAATCAAAAAGAAAATATTTTTTGTTGTAGTGCATCACACCTAAACAATTACCAGAAATTACTAAAACTGCACCAGAGTGCTGCATAAGGATTTCTTCACTGATAAAATTTACTGAAATATTATCTCCGGTCACAAAGTAACCTTCAAAAATATTGAAATCTAGTGTACAAGTACTATTTCCTATTTCAATTGTTTTTGAAAACTCTTCAATATAAGGGGACTGCCCAGTGATGCCAAGTTTTTTGAAATTCAGATCACCTTGATGTAAAACGTAATCCAAATCATGAGTCTTCCACAATGATAATTTTCTAAGTTGCGCATAACAAATAGCAAAAAAACAATTTGACGAACATTGTATGCCTGCAGTCTCACCAAACCTTTCCAAATTTCCCTGATGAAAAGACCCTTGCACACTTTTAATTTCTACAGTGTTTGGACCTGGATTGAGTTCTATATCTCCTGATAATAAAAGTGTGTAATTAACTTTAAGAAAAGTAAGATTTGGATCTCCTAAATTATGCGTCACATTGGGATATCTAACAAATATACCATTTTTTGAAAGATGCAAAAAATCCAGTGGTGTTTCATAAAACGTTATCTCGTATGATTTTGGAATTGCAAAAAAAAGGATTGTTAAAAGTGCTACAAAGCGAACTGGTCTCAATAGTTTAGAAAAAGCATCATTGGAAAGTTCTGAACCAATAACAATAGATTTAGAAATACCTTTAACATTTCTCTGAGCTGTAAAAGCAAAACATCCTATACGTGAACGATATGACTCAATGGATATCATTTTTACACTTTAAAAATTAGCACTACAAAATTATTATGAACTTATATACAGCAATTAGATATTTGTAAGAGCTGACAGCGCAGCTTTGGTTTGTAAGAGCTGACAGCGCAGCTTTGAGTTGACTTGTAAGAGCTGACAGCGCAGCTTTGGTTTGTAATCGAGCTGACAATGCAGCTTTGGTTTGTAAGAGCTGACAATGCAGCTTGTACGGTCGCAGGCACAGGATGACAACCTGCCCTGGCCACGGGGTGCCTCAATCAGATTCAGTGGCCCGTAGTGCATAAATCTGAAGGGCGAAAAAAAAGCTGCCTCAATCAGATTCAGATAAATCTGAAGGGCAAAAATAAAAAAAAACAACTTCTAAAACAGAACCAGTCCAATAATTAAACTGGATGGATCTGAGAAGCAAAATATAGCTAAAACACAGAAAATAACCTCACAGCTATGAATGCTATTTTCCTACAGACAAAAAGATACAAAGTACTTACAGTACAACTTGGACTTCTCTTCGGGCTTCTTCAGACAGTTAGAAACCAGTTAAAACTGCTTTTACCTTTGCTTTCTATCGCTTTTAAGGCGCCGTTCTTACAATATTATTTTCACATAATGGCGCCCCATATTAAAAAATCACTAAATATTTAAGAGAGTTAGTCCACCGATACTTTACAATTACAAAATATTTAAGAGAGTTAGTCCACCGATACTTTACTTTCGATTTCGCAAAAAAATTTTCCGACCCGCGACCCACGAACGCTGATCGTAATACTTTCGCTAAGCGAAATTAATTGCCCCCGCAGGAGCGTAGCGACGAGGAGGCTCTCATAGTTTCACGCATAGATATTGGACTGGAATCTCAAAATTTTGCGAATTGTTTTGTTGTTGTTGTTGTTGTTGTCGCGTAAGCATTTCCGTAGTTAGTCTCTTCCGTAAATGTTCGGTTTTTTTCCGGGACGGTAGTATATATTTTCATATTACGTTATATGGTATTATCATTATTACATATTACAATTTTAGCTTTGATTTAGCTTTGAAAAGCTGAAGCGAGTGTTATAAATGCAAATCAAAACAGTGTATGATATAACACGAATTACAATATTACTTATGCAAATCAAAACAAACAAAATGGCAGACTGGTTATGATGATGATGAGCTGATTCATTGACTAGAAAAAGTGTTTTGTATGTCAAATTTTGTTTCTTGTCTTTGAAACTGAATACTAACTACTGTAATTTAGTGAGACGTTCACTTCAGCAATGATTTCAATTCTTTTTCCAGAATCTTTAAAGAAATTTGCTTAAGTTTTCAAATGTACATTTGATATTTTTGTTCAAACTCTAATTTATTTTTGTCTATCATTTTATTGATAACTACCTTTATTGTTTATAGGGCTTCTTGAGCTTTAAATACCATCATATGGTCGTAACTCGAGAAAGTCCTTCTTAACTTAGTAAAACAACCGCCAAAATACAAAAAAGATGAATGTACATATATGTAAAGTTGAATCCAAACGTGGTTGACTTTTTCTGTTGGTCTTCAAAATAATTTACCTCACTTAGAGTGTTTTTACGTCTTTTCAGTGCGGTAAATCTTTTTGAAAAACCTGAAAAAAGTTTGCTTACTCGTTAAACTTTACATGCGCACGTTAAAGTTTTTCATGCAGTTGTGATAGCCTAAATAACTTACGCTCCAGTGGTTTGGTGAAATAGCTCCAAATTCTGGCTTTCTAACTTAGGAGAGACCTTCCCGAAGGCATTTAACGGTGGTTAGACTAGGTACACAGACAGTCATACAGAAACACCATAAAGGGAAAGTATATCGCTAGCTATAAACTCAAAAAGTCTAGCTTCCTGAAGGCACGTCTCTTCATTGTATGCGCTGCGATCAGCTTGGAGAAAAGATTGCATCATGAAAAAGGACTATGCACTTGAAAAGAAATTTAGGCGCATTTAACTTTTCTCGACTGTACGTCTGAATAAACCACAATGGCATTCCTTTACTTTTCTTTTGACAAAAAACATAGAAGATTTTGCCTGAGAAGTGCAATCACAGCGTACGCTAGTGGAGCCCGGGCCTTAACTAGGATAAGTGAGTTTCTATTTCACCCAACTTAAGATGGCGCAGAACTTTTTGATAAATTTTATACGCAGTATCCTCTTGACTATTGTTTATTAGGCAAAGTAGCAATAGAGAATTGTTGAAATATAGCAGCCAATGAAAAAAACAAGCTATTTCTGACTGGTTACCTTGTTGATTTATTCACCACTATATATTTTGCCTACAATCTAAGATGTCTGCGACATTACCAGAAAAGGTCTATTTAGTGAATAATCTCATGGTTGATTGAAATTCGATTGACGTTTTTGCTTACGTTAATTTGTAATTTCCCGCGAACTTGTAATTTCCCTCCTAGCTTTTGTAATTTCCCTCTTAGATTTTGTAATTTCCCGCAAAAGTGAAATTTTCATCGTTTGGAAATTCTTCACCTTTTTCGACTTTCTTACTAACTTCAAAGGCTTAAGTAAATGGAATACTATCCAATTAAAACTCGATTCGCGTTTCTATGACTTTTTTGAGACCTCTTTTTTAAATTTCAGATTGATTTCCAGTGTTAAATTGACGTCTTTCAGAATTGTTAGAATTTCAATCCAAACCATGAGATTAACCAGGAATCCCATGCTTATTTTCGTGAAATTCTGGATAAATTACCCTCGGTCAAATTTCGAAATGTTTTAAATTTCCCTCGTTGCACTCGGGAAATTTCAAAAAATTTCAAAATTGACCTCGGGAAATTTATCCCGAATTTCCCTTATAACCATGAGATTACTAGTACTAATAATCATGACATATATCGTTATAAGAAAGAAACCAGGAGAAAAAACAAACAAACAGGAGATGTGAAAATCAGTAAGATAATGATACCATAACTTTTTAAATATATTTTTGAGAGGCTTTTCCAGCTTTTCCTTAAATTTTATTAAGTTATCAAGCTGCATGAATTCTTCAAGTATGTATTTTTTTATAATGGAATATAATTTTTTTTTTCAAGCAAACGCCTCAATCAATCAATAAAATAATCAGGAAGATTATTTTTTAATGTTTAATATTTAAAGCATTAAAGCTTTATAAGTGCATGACATGATCTTTATGTGGGGGCATTTAGTGAAAGCTATGACTAGTAATAGACA
Organism: Clytia hemisphaerica; assembly: GCF_902728285.1. NCBI lineage: Eukaryota > Metazoa > Cnidaria > Hydrozoa > Leptothecata > Clytiidae > Clytia > Clytia hemisphaerica. The sequence goes on from NW_027104381.1 coordinate 29,749, forward strand.
GACTTTATGTTATGATTCTCTATCACTGACTCTTTTTACAAAGCATTGATGACTTTTTGTAAGTTGTGTTTTCAACGACGGGAATAAAAATATCGACTATGACGCTCATCCAAGATCTTGGATGGTCGTCATGGTTACTTTTGTCTTCGCTGATTGCGCGATGAATAGAATCTCGATTCGTCGGCACAGCGTAAATATATGATTTTGAGCTGTGCTTTTCACGGTAGGCCTTCTGTAGTTGTAAATTTTCCGTATGGTCTAAACTTTGAACAACAGTCTCATTCCTATTTTATTACCTTCTTTTTTCAGCATCAACAATACATGAAGAAATCATTATGAATTCATTTGTCTATTTGCGACCAACAATGCAGGATAAGCGCAACATTATCATCAACAAATCAGTGTTTTTTTTCATCATATTAATAATGGAGCTAATGCTACATCAAGCGTTTTTATTACAGTTCCTTGCAATGTCAATGAATCGTGGAAGAGCTTGGTCAAAAATGTCGCCGCCCTCTCGAAATATAGCAAATGAGTATATATTGAGTATTACTGTGCTGCCACGATCCTGAAAATGCAACAATATGGCGGAAATCAACGAAAATTCTAACAAGGAAATTCAACAAAATTATGGATATTGCACACCCAATAACTGTTTAACAAACACCATCATAGCAGATAACGACACCTTACAATGTAGGAGATGTGATAGACTTGTCCATTATGCTTGCAATATAAAAGCCGGCGCTTTGAATGTGGAAATTGTGTTACAATAACGCCACTCTTACTTGAGAGAATTAAAACAAGCAGACAAAAAGCTCGCAGTAACATTACAACGAAGGAAGCAGATAAAGATGAACTGAAACAACAAATGGGTTTCGATGTGACGATAATCAAGGTAGAACGCATAGGAGCTCGTAAAGATGAAATGTATATAGCAGACAAAAAGCTCGCAGTAACATTACAACGAAGGAAGCAGATAAAGATGAACTGAAACAACAAATGGGTTTCGATGTGACGATAATCAAGGTAGAACGCATAGGAGCTCGTAAAGATGAAATGTATATAGCAGACAAAAAGCTCGCAGTAACATTACAACGAAGGAAGCAGATAAAGATGAACTGAAACAACAATGGGTTTCATGACTGTAAGAAGAGTGGGTTAGAGGCCCAGGTGCCTAACTGTAAAACTCTATAACAGAATTGACAAACGAATGGAATGATAAGATCTATAAATTGTAAAGATGTAACATTGTTTCATAGAGGTCAATAGACCTGAAAAATACACTTCTATAAATAAATAAATAAATTGAAGAAAACGAGGAATAAAGTGACATCGAGAGAAATTAAAAGCAGCGTATCATCTTCCAACGTAAACTTCCATTCAAAATGGATAGTTACAATACTCGTAAGTTTACATTTTACTTTTAGAAGACTTTCTGAGTCTCTGAGAACTAGCTCAAAACGTAATACAGGTGCCATTTTTTGGCCAATCTTACAGTCAGAGCAATTTGATTTTTTATTACTATGTTTTTCTTGTTACTTTCTCTACAATCTATAAGGTTCTCTAACTATTTAACGTTCACCGTTTTAACAAATTCAACAATTAAATTGTTCTCTACCAACTTCTGCAACGCAGTGAACTGTCCCAGCACTATTTTTTTAACTACCTATGGCCTCTATGGTTCTCCTTTACTGATCTATAAAACAATCTTGTTTGAATTCTTTTCTTTCCACAGCTGGCGGCCTAGTATCGGAAGATGAACATCAACAACAATCCGACGACGACTTATTATTATTAAATTATGATAATGGTAATATTTTAAATTATGACTTAACTCAAGAATCGAATTCTAACGGACTAGATTTGGTTAATTATGTAAACAACGAATATGAAGAAAATCATGCTCCCGACTTTTCGAATTTGCAGCCAATTTTGGAAGGGGAAGACCCCTTTATACAAGTCGACAATGAAAGTTCTCCAACCACGCTTGAACCAAATTTTGGTAATGAAATAAAGAGCAATTCTGCATACTGGATGAATTTAAATAACAGTACACAATATTCGTCTGACAACTTTAATGATAAATTTTTCGGAGGAGGTATACATAACTTTTTGATCCTCGATTTTAATTTTCCGTTCACAATTAAAATTTCAACTTCAAGTTTTAAATATCTAGTAGTTTTTTCAATGTTTTTTTGTCGATACTATACCCTATTAGGAGCATATAATATTAAAAATTTGCCCTACGAAGTGACACAATTCATTACCTCGATCGCTGGTCTTGATATTTTAATTTTTCCGATTCAACCAAGAAATTTTCAAGTAATTGTAATTGTAGAGCTGAAAAATTCTACAACCCATTCTCTACTGATCCGGTAGAGGTTTTTTTCTCCATCTAGTAATGGTGTAAACAACAGACTGAAACATTCCCATGTTTTTTGTGGCAGGGGATTTGAAATTCAAGTTGTGAATGAAATAAATATTTTTCAGTGAGGGTTTCGTTATTTGATTGTTTTCAGCGGGGACAAAAATTAGAGTACAATTTTCCACTGGGGATGAGATTTTGGTCCAAGTGGGAGGGGTCATCCCACCGGGTCTGTAAGGAGGGGGCGTTAGTTTCAAACATATTTATGCTATATCGAATCATTTTCTAGAATTATTTCAATCATGCGATGTTCCTAAGAAACAACCAGTAGAGCAAGAAGGTAATACATCACCTCATCATAAGATTGATACCGGCTCACACGATTTCCAACATCATTCAAATGTCATGGACCAAAATCAGCCTATTTTCGGCGGAGGTTCTCAAATTTACCTATTAAAGTCTGTCCAGATATAATTGGCAGTGGAAACAAGAATGCCTGTAACTTTTGATAGTCAAATATGATTATGGAAATTTTTTTTGCTTGTTTTAGAGAATCAAAAGCGCTATATTTGAATGTATTTTTGGTTGAAAAATTCGCGATTTTTAGCGGTTAAATTTGCGATTGTAAAAATTGAGCTTTTTTTCTACTTATGCTATAACGTTCATTTTTACACCAGTAGTAGTTCAACCTTAGGTTAAGAAGTTTGTAAAATTTCAAGGCGAACAGAAAAGTCCTTCGGAAGATATGGGACCCGAAATCCCCCTTGGTAGCACTTTTCTGTGAAATATCAAATCTCCAACTTATTACTAAAAACGGGGGTAGTGATATGATAAAACAGTTTTTCGATCATATCACATTTTACGATCTCTTTAATGACCTCATAGCCAAACTGTGTTTAGTGTTTTGGGAATTAGCAAAGTTCTTTAATGACTTAAAAATAACAAAGGCAATGTCAGTTCTTGCTTATCTTTTCAATAAAAACAATTAAAAATACTGTGATTTACTTCGTTTCGAAATTAACAATTGATACCAATAATACTAATGCACCAACACTTAACACTTTCCAACTTTTAATTGCACTGTTCAAAAAAGATAACATAACCCCCGTTTTTAGTAATAAGTTGGAGATTTGATATTTCACAGAAAAGTGCTACCAAGGGGGATTTCGGGTCCCATATCTTCCGAAGGACTTTTCTGTTCGCCTTGAAATTTTACAAACTTCTTAACCTAAGGTTGAACTACCACTGGTGTAAAAATGAACGTTATAGCATAAGTAGAAAAAAAGCTCAATTTTTACAATCGCAAATTTAACCGCTAAAAATCGCGAATTTTTCAACCAAAAATACATTCAAATATAGCGCTTTTGATTCTCTAAAACAAGCAAAAAAAATTTCCATAATCATATTTGACTATCAAAAGTTACAGGCATTCTTGTTTCCACTGCCAATTATATCTGGACAGACTTTAGACAAGTTTATGTTTTACATTTATGTCAAGCTATTCGAAAGCTTATTTCTGATTAAATCGAAAATTACAAGTTAAGGGCTCTGAACATAGTTGGAAAATTAATTTTAGTATTTCAACATGAAAGTTATGCTTTAGGTTCTTAACACTTTTAACAAATAATTGCCTTTATAAATTGCTTTTTAATCAAATCCCTTAAGAGTAATTAAGAATTGGCAAATATTAAAAATTCACTATGGTTAGAGCCCTTAAAGCCAATGGGACCATTCAAAAAGTACGTACGCTCGAGAGGGGGAAGGGGGGTACTCCTAAAAGCGTACGAAAGCGTACAAGGGGGAGAAGGGGTCATTGAGGAGAAGTACGTTTACGCTCGTAATTTTTCCTAAACTGTCTTTTTTGAGAGAAAAACGCAATATTTTCAAATCAAAAAATTTTTTATGCGATTGTCATTTTTCATTTTTCCTTTGGTATTTTTTTCATCTTATAGATTCTTTTAATTTCTTGAGATTTTGTTATAAATACGATTGGATACCTACATGTTCTACTGTTACAATAGATTCAAGTTTCGACTTTGGTTAGGGGGGGGGTGTACTAAAAAGCGTGCGCACGCTGAAGGGGGGTACACATAAAGCGTACGAAAGCGTACAAGGGGGAGGGGGAGTCAAAAATTTGCCATTTTCGAGCGTACGTGCTTTTTGAATGATCCCAATCTATAATGAACCTTTCCGATGTTGAAAAAGCAATTTGAATTATTTAGGGGCCATTCACATATCGATGTTTCCCCACGCCTAACGTCAAATTGACGCAAAGTGTAGGGGGAGGAGGTCAGAGGCAGTGACGTTAAGAAAATCAATAAAAACATCGATTTTTGAGGCTGAAAGAAATAACTAGATAAATTATATAATTGCAGTGTTGCACATCATGGTTTAAGTCAATCTTTTTTCTTTTTTAGATTCTCCTCATGAATTGTCACCAATGCAAGTAGTCTTCACCGAAAATGAAGATATACAATATTCGTCTGACACCTTTAATGATGAATTATTCGGAGGAGGTATACATTACTTTTTGATCCTCGATTTTAAGTTTCCGTTCACAATTAAAATTTCAACTTCACAATTTAAATATCTAGTTGTTTTTTTTAAGTTTTTTTTTTGTCGATTCTATACCTTATTAGGAGCATATAATATTAAAAATTTGCCCTGATCTAAGGGGTGCCCTATGAAGTGACACAATTCATTACCTCGACCGCTGGTCTTGATATTTTAATTTTTCCGATTCAACCAAGAAATTTTCAAGTAATTGTAATTGTAGAGCTGAAAAATTCTACAACCCATTCTCTACTGATCCGCTAGAGGTTTTTTTCTCCATCTAGTAATGGTGTAAACAACAGACTGAAACATTCCCATGTTTTTTGTGGCAGGGGATTTGAAATTCAAGTTGTGAATGAAATAAATATTTTTCAGTGAGGGTTTCGTTATTTGATTGTTTTCAGCGGGGACAAAAATTAGAGTACAATTTTCCACTGGGGATGAGATTTTGGTCCAAGTGGGAGGGGTCATCCCACCGGGTCTGTAAGGAGGGGGCGTTAATTTCAAACATATTTATGCTATATCGAATCATTTTCTAGAATTATTACAATCATGCGATGTTCCTAAGAAACAACCAGTGGAGCAAGAAGGTAATACATCACCTCATCATAAGATTGATACCGGCTCACACGTTTTCCAACATCATTCAAATGTCACGGACCAAAATCAGCCTATTTTCGGCGGAGGTACTCAAATTTACCTATTTGACAAGTTTATGTTTTACATTTATGTCAAGCTATTCGAAAGCTTATTTCTGATTAAATCGAAAATTACAAGTTAAGGGCTCTGAACATAGTCGGAAAGTTGATTTTAATATTTCAACATGAAAGTTATGCTTTAGGTTCTTAACACTTTTAACAAATAATTGCCTTTATAAATTGCTTTTTAATCAAATCCCTTAAGAGTAATTAAGAATCGGAAAATATTAAAAATTCACTATGGTTAGAGCCCTTAAAGCCGATGGGACCATTCAAAAAGTACGTACGCTCGAGAGGGGGAAGGGGGGTACACTCCCAAAAGCGTACAAGGGGGAGAAGGGGTCATTGAGCAGAAGTACGTTTGCGCTCGTAATTTTTCCTAAACTGTCTTTTTTGAGAGAAAAACGCAATATTTTCAAATCAAAAAATTTTTTATGCGATTGTCATTTTTCATTTTTCCTTTGGTATTTTTTTTCATCTTATAGATTCTTTTAATTTCTTGAGATTTTGTTATAAATACGATTGGATACCTACATGTTCTACTGTTACAATAGTTTCAAGTTTCGACTTTGGTTAGGGGGGGGGTGTACTAAAAAGCGTGCGCACGCTGAAGGGGGGTACACATAAAGCGTACGAAAGCGTACTTGCTTTTTGAATGATCCCAATCTATAATGAACCTTTCCGATGTTGAAAAAGCAATTTGAATTATTTAGGGGCCATTCACATATCGATGTTTCCCCACGCCTAACGTCAAATTGACGCAAAGTGTAGGGGGAGGGGGTCAGAGGCAGTGACGTTAAGAAAATCAATAAAAACATCGATTTTTGAGGCTGAAAGAAATAACTAGATAAATTATATAATTGCAGTGTTGCACATCATGGTTTAAGTCAATCTTTTTTCTTTTTTAGATTCTCCTCATGAATTGTCACCAATGCAAGTAGTCTTCACCGAAAATGAAGATATACAATATTCGTCTGACACCTTTAATGATGAATTATTCGGAGGAGGTATACATTACTTTTTGATCCTCGATTTTAAGTTTCCGTTCACAATTAAAATTTCAACTTCACAATTTAAATATCTAGTTGTTTTTTTAAGTTTTTTTTTGTCGATTCTATACCTTATTAGGAGCATATAATATTAAAAATTTGCCCTGATCTAAGGGGTGCCCTATGAAGTGACACAATTCATTACCTCGACCGCTTGTCTTGATATTTTAATTTTTCCGATTCAACCAAGAAATTTTCAAGTAATTGTAATTGTAGAGCTGAAAAATTCTACAACCCATTCTCTACTGATCCGGTAGAGGTTTTTTTCTCCATCTAGTAATGGTGTAAACAACAGACTGAAACATTCCCATGTTTTTTGTGGCAGGGGATTTGAAATTCAAGTTGTGAATGAAATAAATATTTTTCAGTGAGGGTTTCGTTATTTGATTGTTTTCAGCGGGGACAAAAATTAGAGTACAATTTTCCACTGGGGATGAGATTTTGGTCCAAGTGGGAGGGGTCATCCCACCGGGTCTGTAAGGAGGGGGCGTTAGTTTCAAACATATTTATGCTATATCGAATCATTTTCTAGAATTACTACAATCATGCGATGTTGCTAAGAAACAACCAGTAGAGCAAGAAGGTAATACATCACCTCATCATAAGATTGATACCGGCTCACACGTTTTCCAACATCATTCAAATGTCATGGACCAAAATCAGCCTATTTTCGGCGGAGGTTCTCAAATTTACCTATTTGACAAGTTTATGTTTTACATTTATGTCAAGCTATTCGAAAGCTTATTTTTGATTAAATCGAAAATTACAAGTTAAGGGCTCTGACCATAGTTGGAAAATTAATTTTAGTATTTTACATGAAAGTTATGCTTTAGGTTCTTTAACACTTTTAACAAATAATTGCCTTTATAAATTGCTTTTTAATCAAATCCCTTAAGAGTAATTAAGAATTGGCAAATATTAAAAATTCACTATGGTTAGAGAAGAGCCCTTAAAGCCAATCTATAACGAACCTTTCCGATGTTGAAAAAGCAATTTAAATTATTTAGTGGCCACTCACATATCGATGTTTCCCCACGTCTAACGTCAAATTGATGCAAAGTGTAGGAGGAAGGGGTCAGAGGCAGTGACGTTAAGAAAATCAATAAAAACATCGATTTTTGAGCCTGATAGAAATAACTAGATAAATTATATAATTGCAGTGTTGCATATCATGGTTTAAGTGAATCTTTTTTCTTTTTTAGATTCTCCTGATGAATTGTCACCAATGCAAGTAGTCTTCACCGAAAATACTCCAATAGTAATAAATGGCCTGACTAGCATATCACAAACAGCTGCAACACCTGTTATGATGGTACCTTTAGGATTATACTGGTATCCTATGCAGCAAGTATGGCCACAAATCCCTCCACACCCTATTGCAAGTGTTAACCAAACCATTCCATTAACTTATCTTGATCAAAGTGGATTAAATCTCAGCTTTTCCAATACTGGAGCTATTATGACTAATGGAGCACCAGCATGTATGGCGACATCTGCTGCAACACATTCGAACCCAAGGAAAAGAAAATGTACATTAAATGTTTCCACTCAGACAAATTGCGAGGATGAAACCGAGATAGACTTTTCTGTTGAAGATTTAAGCTTTCGTCGTAAAGAAAAACGAAAAGTGAGAAACCGAAAATCTGTAGATAGGTATCAAGAAGAACAAAAAATACGAGCAAAAAAAATCGAACAGACTGCTCAAGATCTTCAGCGCCAAAACGAAAGGCTACATTCCCAATCGAGAACAATGGAATCCGAAAGACATGAGATGTATCAAAAACTTGAAGATGAATTTTACAGAATTATTTCTGATGACACATTTTCAAGGGATAAATCTGAATTTTGTGAAGCAATGAAAAGACTTTTTATTTGTAAAAAGTTTGCAGAGAACAATGGAATGGTTTATTCAATTGGCGCTTGTGAAAGACTTCTGGGAATGTACAAAATTTTCATTGAAAATAATCTAACTACAGATGAGCGATTAGAGATACAAAGACGTATTCAAATTATTTCGTCACCAAATAGTTAGCATTAGATTTATCTTAAATGTTCTTCAATCATTTTTGTATATAGTTTTTGGAATTTATCACCTATAAATTCCGTGTCATAGACTTGTTGGACCCTCGTCCCACTAAATCACTTTGCCAAAATTTGGTCTCGGTGTGAAAAAACCTTTAATCTCAGCCCAAATAGGAAATTGACTTTGTTTTCATCCACATTAAAGTTCTTTGGTAAATAATTCCTTAGTTACTCCTAACTTTTGAGTAATTTTAGACACTCCAAACTTCTTTTATATTAAATCGTATTTTTTTACCTAAGAACGACAAAGAATTTCGAATTTTTTGAATTTTCAAAGAAATTTTCATACCTTCCGTGGGAAGAAGTTCAACCAGGGCTGTGGGACCAGGGTGTATTTATATAATCAATTCAGTTTAGGATTTTTAAAAGAAATTTTTGGAAATCAGCCAAATTAAATAAATGGACCATTTTTTTGGGAAACATTTTGTTTTTTTTCTGTAGAATTTATCCTTCAAGGCGTGAAAGATCAAAGGTTTTGTATTTTTTTAAAAGCTTTCTTCAGCTTAGCTTTTTCCCGAAATTTGTACCTGCTTTTTTGAAGGATACATTCTATAATAAATATTTCAAGTGCGAGTTTAACAGATTTTCATAGAATATACTCTTTCTTGTATTAAAGATCATTTTAAATTAAATAATTAACTTCTATCACAGATCACTTATAATTTCCTTCACTTCTATACTCTGACGAGTTTCCTAAAGAAATTGAAGAATGAAGAGGAAAAAAACAAGTTTTTATCCTGGGCCAACATTAGCGTGGTGGCTCGACTAAAATCCTGGCAAACTTGGAAGGTAATCTTTTGTTTTTGCGCCCCCTATAAAAAATAAATATTACGCAAGCAAAGCGAGTACGAAAATTTTGAAGTATTTTCTCTCTTTCTGGCCGAAAACTGCCATCTCTACGGTGTAAAAGAGCAACGGGGGCACCGAAATTGGTGATCAAAGAGGTCTTTTTGCGCCCTTTATATTTCGGTACCTCTCAAAAAATAATGGTTGCTGGGGGGGGGGGGGGGCACTGCCCCACATTGCCCCTGCCACCTAGCTAATGTGGACCAAAATCTTTTATAAAATACTTTGGAACTTTGAACCCCGGTGATTTCAAACATATAGCGAAATCTTTGACTTCTTTTTGTGTAACAAATAACAACCCTTTAATAACAAAAGTTTCATATTGGTGAGGAAATAAAATGGCAACGAAATCTGTGACCCTGCTTTGCCCCCTTAAGAAATAATCAAGAAATTCATACATGCACTTCAACTCGCTCAAATTTTAATGGTTTCCTCATTCATTCAGCTTTTGCATCAAAAAGGTATGGATGAGCAGAGGTACCTGGGCAAATGGAGGGCACAAAAGGGAAATAATCCAGTCTCTTAAAAAGCCAAATTACAGGTGAATAAAGTGAAGAGGGTAAACAATTTCCAAGTTGCCAGCCTTTTTACTAAAGTTTTGATCCGAAAATTCTGATCTTCAAAAGTCGGCTTTACCCATCAAACCTATCAAGTTCTCCATGGAATACTTTCCTATATAGAAACTTGTGGAAAATCTAGCCATTCCACCTCAGGGTTAAAGGAAACTTCATGAGTTTTTTCATCTTTCAAGTCGATCTGAAATGTTTACGTCAGCTTTGGGATAATTTTTACCATTTTTTTAGAGAAGATACCTACGATGGGGCAGTACTAATGGATTTTTGTGAGTTGTATCGAAAAATTGACGATTTTTGGACTTTTCACACCCTTCCTTAACATGCCCCGCGCTAGATTAGAATAATTTACAAGCTTTTTCGCATTGAATTGACACGGATGTGGAGGTAAATTGGTCAGAAAGAGGATAAGAAAAACACTTTTTGCTTATATCAGCATAGCATATGTTTAGGGATATGACAAAGTTCTTGTAACGATTTTGTTTGTTCGTTATATTCGTTCAAGCTAAAAACACGAGAAAACATTATACAAAACAACTTGGTGACTTACTTTTAATTGTCCATCTTTTATGTACGGCTGAAGGGCTAGAGGCAGGACTCCTGGATGGGAAATTAAACCACTTATTTCCTATCCAGAACGTCCGCGTGTAGTTTTTACCCAAATGCCGGATTGAAAATTAAAACCTATCGCTACATTTCAAAAAATTTAGTCCTCCAAAACAAAGGAACCGCTAGAAACAATATCCGTCGTCATGATTACAGCGCGTTCTATGCGCATTTGGGGTATGGGAAATAAGTAGCTTCAATTTCTCTTGCCTGAGATGGGTTCAAGTTTCACTTCTAGCCCTTCGAGCTTGAAATTCAATGGTCAGAAGGAGTAAAATATTTCTGTATTGTTCATGAGCTTGCGTCTGACTTGTGTTGGAAAAAAGCTATTTTGTAGCAAAGTGACGTTAGATTGCTGCTACCGCTACAATGCAACAACATCTTTTCGTCAATTTATATTTTGTACATGTAAAATACAAGATATATTGTACTCTTTTTAACCAATCAGATTGCAGAAAACATCGTAAAACAAACCATTGCAGAAATCTTTTTTGTTTATAGTCATGTGAAATTGAAAAAGTTACATCAGTTTGAATTAGTTTGAAAATCTTATTCGAATCTGAATATAATTGTTCAAATCTACCAATGAAATCCAATTCGTATTTACATATTTGGCACAATGAAGTCTGTGGCGCCCAGTGATCATCTGCGTCATAACCACCAAATGTTAAAAACGTTAAAAATTCTTCAAAAGTGATATCATAATACTCGATTCCATGCATTATTTTCTTCGAGTGAGTGTTTGGATTTTTTCCTGTTACTTTAAGAATGATTGGACCAAAATAATGCAGGAAACTTGATCTTTTGACCACTGGATTCTGAAATTTGTTTCTGTAAACTGAGTAGAGTCGATCAAATGGATGACGGGAGAATATGAATGAGAAATAATTGTCTTGCATGTATTTGATTCGTTGGGTATCGTTTTTGAAGTCCTTCATGTACGGCATACGGTGGCTATAAAGCTGAAACAGTAAGTTGAGTAGAGATGTCGCTATCATATCAAAAGAACCCCCTTGATACCTTAAAGGAAGAAATTTTGGCGGGAATTTAATTTGGTGGATGGCCAAAAAAGTTTTTTCAGAGGGAATTTAATTTGGCGGATGGACGAAAAAATAAATTTGGCGGGAATTTAATTTGGCGGTCGCTTAAAAATTTAACCTTAAGATGGCGTCAAAACATCGAAAAAATAGCAAAAACACCTTAAAAGAAATCATATTTTCAAAATGTTTAATTTGGCAGAAAAAAGAAATTTTGGCGGGAATTTAATTTGGCGGATTTCAGTCAAATCCGCCAAATCCGCCAAATTTTCTTTCCGCTAAAATTTCTTCCTTTAAACATGTAAAACACCAAGAGTGTCACAGACCCGCTGGGACTCAAGCCCCACTGGAAATTTTAGCAAAAATTTCGTCCCCGGTGGGAAAATACCCTGGAATTGAAGTCTCACTAGGAAATTGACAATGATTTTATACCCATTCGAAATTCAACGATTAAAAATTGGACTCCAAAACCACCCCCATTGGATTTTTCAACCTTTGAACAATGAAATTTCTATATTCATGGGCTTTTAATAAGAATTTTTATCCCAACTGAGGGAAAAATTCCACCGGGACTGTGAGACAGGGCTGTTGTAAACAAAAACATTGCTTTGTAATAATTTCAAACATACCCCTGTATCATAACCCATGTTGCACCCGATTATATGGTAAAAATTACAAATCTTCGAAACATTATCCTTATTTTGAAAACGCTGCTCACGTCATATTGCCAATGACAAAGTGACCTAAAGTTTTGAGAGTCCCTACTGGTTTTCAGAAATTTAAATTCGCTAAGCAGAAAACATCGCTAAAATCCTTATTTTGTCCACTCCATGGTATGAAACCGAAATAACGTCATTTAGCACCAAAACACTGACGAAAAAAGACTAATACCACCCAGATGATCCAGTTCGTATGTCTCCATCCATTAAGTCAATGATACAGGGGTGTAATATGGAACACCACAGCCTGAACGGATTTTGTTTGTCTCTTTTGTTTCTTACTCAAACTTGCGATGAGAAATTAGTTTGTTTTCTCACTTTTTGATCATGTGATTAAATCATAAACCAATCCCAAGAGGAGTACTTAGTAACGTGATCAAAAACTGAGCAAATCGATTTTTATATTTTGATATTAAAAACAGAATAAGCTAACAAAAAGTTAAAACAATAAAGGTTTGGGGTCACGAGAAGTTTTTTTCGCGTTGGTTGGTTGGCAATGCAACATGTTCCATCTCAACAAACTGAAACGCTTTCTCGTGTCTCCGCCCCAAATGAAATCTCATTTTGGTCCCAGGGACGACAAAATCAACGTGTCTTTTGGGTATTTCCCTCACTTTTTGTCCCATGAAAAAAAAAAGAAACCATGGGACACGCACTTTTTTCTTTCTTTCTTTTTGGTGGGATAGAGCATATGTCGCATTGCACCAACGCGAAAAAAACTTCTCGTGTCCCCAAGCCTTAAGGGCTCTGGACATACCCAATTTTCCGATTTTACACCAACTTAAATGGCAATTTCTGCATTCTAAAAAGATTAATGTATAACTTTTTTATATGTCCTGTTTAAACCTACCTTTTTAGAATCTAAAAATCGAAAAATTGAAATAAAAAAACTAAATGAAGAAGAAAACGAAGAGTTTTTCGAAGAAGAGTATTTCACCTTTCAAAGCCCTAATCTCGGTAAAAATCAAACATTTTGGAATTTTTTTGGTTCAGGTGATGTATCTATTTAGTATCTAAAAATCTAAAAATCTATTAAAATCCCTCAGTTTTGGCAATTTTATCCACTAAATTTCCATACGAAAACATCTATAACTTGCGATGTAGAAAATTTTTCCGAAAAAATCTAAATAAAGAAATTATTTATCATACTTAAAAAAAGTTTGAAACACTAAAATGATTTCCTTAAGGAAATTAGGCTTTTTTTGTGAAAAAGTATATGAATAGCGTCGTTATGACGTTTTATTAAGGTCCATGCATGCCACACTTATTCCTTAATTACTCATAATGTAATTACTTAAATTCATTTTTTCAAAAGTAGTTTGTTCTTAAACATGTCAAAGGAGCGAAAACATAAGGTTTTATCTTTAAATTCTGAAATTGATTTTTCACTATGACCAGAGCCCTTAAGCTTCCAGAGTAGTGATTTTCATACGGACTATGGTAATACTCACAGTGTCCAGGGAAGTATTGATAGAGTGAGTTTTGACAATACCCAACGTATAAAAAACAACTTTCTTCCATGTTGTACAAGCTACTTTTGGTATACGACAATAAACGAACTTCTTATATCTCCAAATTTTAAGGTTTCGTTGTTTTGATTTTTCGGCCGTCGTTGGCAGAAATCTTTGAGATGATATAAACGTTGATGTTGCTTATGGTCCTCATTGATTGTTTTTGCGTGTGTTGCTTTCTCTGGTGATTTCGAAAGAAATCCCCTCCTTGTGACGTTTATATGTGGCTAAAAATTTAGAATAATTATTTTAATCAAAAGATTCAGCCAATACACCTTTCCCCGGCACACAACGCTCAAACAACGTCCATTTGACATGAATAACGTCCAAGTGACGTTCCTTGAACGTTAAAACAACATAGAGTGCCAGCTGGGTTTCGACCGTAGCCGCCAATTGCCGCGCAGCCATTTTTTGTCAGTTTTACCACCCTAAAACCATCCCAGTCTTTTATTTTTCACACCTTTAGGCAATAGAAAAAAGATGCAAAAAAAAGGACTGGATTGAGTTTAGGGGGCAACTAAATAATAAAGCGGCACGCACATGACAAAGTGTATCGCAAGGGACGATTCGTTCATTATTTTCAGCCGTTATTATCATATTATCTTATTCGACAAATTTTCTTGTATCAAAATGTTTGCTTGTCAATTATTTTGTAAAAAAACATTTAATACAGTAGCTTAATCACAAGCATTATACTCACATCACTTGCCAAATTAGTCCATCGATCTGAAATTAGGAAAAAGGACTTTTACCAATATTACTTGACTTCTTTGTGACACCCTTGTTTCACAGACCCAGTGGGACCTTTGCCCCACTGAAAAATTTGGTCAAAATTTCGTCCTTGGTATGCAAAGTAGCTTATAATTTCAGCTCCACTCGGACTTTGCTTTCATCTCCATTCGAAATTCAAAGCAGAAATTTGCTGTCCAAAACTATCCCCACTGGATATTTTAAGCTCAAGAACAAAAGAATTTCTATCCCAATCGGGATTTCAATATAAATTTTTATCCCCACTGTGGGAATAGTCGAACGTGCGCAACGCACTGGGCTCAACTTCAGTGCCTTCAAACTATTCATAGGCCTAATCGTAGAGCCCCAGATATTCACCCAAGGAACAAGTGTGCAAAATTTCAGCCAAATCGAACAATTTTTGAAGTCTCCAGGCTGCCCCAAAGTTTTAGCCTCGTTTTGGCGAAAAACTTGTTCCCAGGCCCCAAAAATCAAAACTTTTGAAAAATGAAAGAAAGGTCCTCAGATATCCAGCCAATGAACAAGTGTGCCAAATTTCAGCCAAATCCGACCATTTTTGAGGCCAATAGGCTGCTCTAAAGTTTTAGCCTCGTTTTGGCGAAAAACTCGTCCCCAGGCCCCAAAAAACAAAATTTTTGAAAAAAGAAAAAAATACCCCCAGGTATTCATCCAAGGAACAAGTGTGAAAAATTTCAGCCAAATCGAACAATTTTTGAAGTCTCCAGGCTGTCCCAAAGCTTTAGCCTCGTTTTGGCGAAAAACTCGTCCCCAGGCCCCAAAAATCATAATTTTCAAAAAATGAAAAAACACCCCCAGATATTCACCCAAGGAACAAGTGTGTCAAATTTCAGCCAAATCCAAGCATTTTTGAAGTCTCTAGGCTGCCCTAATTTTTTTGTGACAGACAGACAGACAGACACACAGACAGACATTGTCAGATTGTAGCTCAACTGAAGTTGAGAAAAAGTTCCACCGAGGTTGCGAGATGGAGGTGTTTTGTGGATACGTGAGACCATCGAATCGATGAAAGGGTGCTCTTGTATCGGACCTCAGATTTAATGATACCTTCTCTTTTTGTCTGCACATTACAACACATGAAACTTATCGTGATATACGTGAAGATCATTGCCGTAAAATACTGAAAACACATTTCTTTGTTAATTTCATTAATTCTTTCTCTCATAATCTTCTTTCCTATAATGAAAATCATTATAATTAAATCAAACCTTTGATTAATCACCTGGCATTGGTTTTCATACATATGGTCTTTTGGTGATACAGTAGAGTCTCATACTCGAACGTCTATACATCGAATGTCTTTTTAACTCAAATAAGTTTTTTCGTCTCCTCGGTTAAGAATGCCTTATAAACCTTACTCCATAAAATGAAACTCTTAACCCGAACAAATTTGTGTTCGTGTTTGAGTTATGGAGACTCCACTTTTCATGAAAACGTTCCCCTCATACAGTCAATATCAATCATGAGAAATGCTTTTTCAAATAGAGTTGGGATCAATGTATCGCAATGAAAGTTCTTAAAGGGTTATCGGGCACGGTGATCTTGTTATAATCTAGCGGTTTTAAGACTTGTTGGACTCGAAATATACTCACTAAATGGTGAAAATGTGAAAATAAGAGCATGCTAAGAAAATTTTTAGGTTTAAAACTCAAAAAGTTAAGAACATCCAAAGACTTCAAAAGTTTTGGATGTTCTTATAAAAACGTATACCTCTCTGAATCCCCGAAGGAAAATCGACTATCTCCTCTAATACTAACCTCTATCAGCTCTATTGAAATTGAAATCCCTTTGTAATTCGAACTAAATCAAAAACGCATCAATCGCATCAATCTAATTAAAGCCATTTACCAAATGTAGCGAACATCATTTAAATCCTACAACAAGATGATACTTACCAATCAGAATCCAACATAAACAAAACACTAAAGGTTCGTCTGTTTCAGCTTGATTTTGATACAACTTAACACCCCTTTCTCACAGACCCACTGGAACCCCTTCCAACTGGAAAAATTGGCCAAAACATTGTCCCGGTGGAAAATTATCCTTCAATTTTTGTCCCCACTGAAAATAATCAAATAAACCGATCCTCATTGCAAAATATTATGCTATTTTTCCCATCCCCACTGAATTTGCTGACTTGAAAACAAAATAATCAAAATCTCCAGTGATAAAAGATATGATAATATCAATCCCTATCGAGTCCATTATTTTTATCCCCAATGGCTTAAAAATGCTAACGGGTCTGTGAGAAGGGAGTGTAACTTAAAAACTGTCAATACACGTTTTTTTAGTAATCTCAAATTCAAATATCTCAGTTTTGGACGTAAACTATTCCCGGGGAGGGCGGGGTTGTAGCACTCAAAGTAAATGACATACCATACGTATCTAGCCCTTAAGAGTATATTTTCCAAGGTTCCAAGGGCACTGTAAGAGTCAAAGTCAGCAATGATGAAAAAAATTGCTCACTAAGAGTGTAACATTTGGAAAATCTGACCATTTTTCGCCTGTTTTCAGTTTTCAAGAAAGCACCGTAAGGGTCGATTTTTCACTCAAAAATGTTCTTAACATGTACTTATTTTTAGATTCCCGGACAATTCCCCCCTGGTGAATTCCCCCCGGTGAATCCCCCCCAGTAAATTCCCCCCTGGTGAATTCCCCCCCGGAAAATTCCCACCCGGTGAATTCCCCCCTGGTGAACTAAAAAATCATGTAATTTGAAATAAGCGAGTTGTCATTCTTAAAACTTTGTAAAAATCCTTGACCCTAAAATTGGAGGTTTGAAAGTTTTAAATTAGTCTCTCTAAGGGTCAGAAAATTCAGGATTTTTAGAAAATTTTTTGATTTCCAGAGAAAAAAATTGTAATAAAGTCTCTTTAAGGGTATGACTTTTTTCAAAAATCGAAAAAAAAAACTCAAAAAGTCTCTCTAAGGGTCACCTTTTCAGCAAAAATATCAATCTCTCTAAGGGTCAGTCCCGTCCGCATATACCTCTCATTCGCCAACCCTAGTACCCCCCGGGGGTTACAGTCCATGATTTCGAAACTTAAAAACATATATGAAAATATATGGGTGGGAATTCACCAGGGGGGGATTCACCAGGTGGGAATTTTCCGGGGGGGGGGGGAATTTACTGGGGGGAATTCACCAGGGGGGAATTGTCCGGACACCTTATTTGATTTTTACCATTTTGTGAGTATCGAAGCCTTCTCGAATGTTCTTATATAGTTTGTTCTTATAAAAAAACGTGCAAATGATATATCCCTTAGGTATTTTTTGTTTCGTTCGTGGTTTATGCTCAGTTTCAGGGCTAGGTTGCTGAAGGCCAAGTAGCTTAAAGGGGAACTCAACAAGTTTGGGATTTTTTCGTTAAAATTATACCGGGTCTGTGAGAAGGAGGTGTAGCTACCTAGATGCTATGCAAATCAAGGGAAAACCAAATTTTAAGCTTCACGCAATCGTTTTAAGAAGACCAGGCGGTAAACTAGAAGCATCATGATAAAAACAAGTGATACTTTTATGGACCTACCTGGTTATACATTTAACACATATCATTCAGAACACAAGTAGTGACGATTTATTAAAATTAGTCGTTTGTTTCTTATAAAAGAACGTTTAGAAACTAAAATTTCATGCTCTTGAAATATCCTTTCATATTCAAGACTTCGTGAGCAAAAAAACACATCTATCTCATCAAAAAATTTAGTAATTTGGCTAAGAACATTGATGTATGCTTATTAATAGTGATTCTTATAGATAAAGATGCGTTTTTTTGAGCTGAAAAATTCTTTTTTTACAAAAATCTGCTTGAGCAATCTTTTACTCACTTTCATGCAAAAAAATCTGAAAAAACAATGATCCAATATTTCACAAAGTCCGAAAAAACCCGTTTTTTAGCTGTTTTTTGGCCCAAATTTGTCCAAAAACATTTCTTTCGAAAATCGGGCTCCGTCGCATTCGAGGGTTTATAGTTATGCATCTTTGTGCAAAAAATCATAAAGAATGAAAGAGCCAATCTTGAGAAAAGCTAATGCCTAAGTAATTGATTATGTGCTTTATAAAAAAATATCGAATTTGGCCAGTTTCTCTATAAAAACACGCCAAGCAACCAAAATTTCATGTCTAAACACACATATTCTTCAAAAGTAAGCCCTCATGAGCAAAAAAAAACATTTACCTCATAAAAAATCGAGTAATTTGACTAAGAACATTGATGTATGCTTATTAATAGTGATTCTTATAGATAAACATGCGTTTTTTGAGCCAACAAAATTTTTTTGCAAAAGTCTGCTTGAGCCATCTTTTACCTATGATGGTACCCTACTTTCATGCAAAAAATTTGAAAAAATTAATGATCCAATTTTTCAGAAAGTTCAAAAAACCCGTTTTTTCAGCCGTTTTTTTGGCCCAAATTTACCCCAAAATTTTTTTCGAAAATCGGGCTCCGTCACATTTTGGCCACCACCATTTGTACTAACAATCAAAAGATTCCTATGATTCAATCCTGAGAAAAGTTGGTAACAGACGAACGGACGGACGAACGAACGAACACAGGTTAATTTATAGGACACAAAAGTTATGTTTTCAGTTCTTTAACACTTTTAACAATAAATTGCCGTTATAAACTGCTTTTTAATCAAATCCCTTAAGAGTAATTAAGAGTTTAATTGCAAAAACGACGCTATGAGCTTTAAAAAGACGTTAATAATGTGTTAACCTTCTTTTATAAAAAGTGCTAAGTTTTAATGGGTTTTGTTTCGTAGTTTTTTCAAACTGACCGAAACGAATTGAACCAGTGAAATGTTATCGGATAGAATATCATCTACCTTGGGCTACTTCGTCATCTATTCAAATTTCTTTTGTTAAAAGTGATTATTGGTCGTAAAGACAGTTTCTCAAAAACATGAGCGTGGATAGAAATCTCTCTATAAGGCTATGTTTGCACGGTATTTTTTCTCAGAACACAAACTTTAAATTTTGAAAATTTTTTGATATTTACAAATCCATTTTCACTTTCGATCTGAAATTTTAGGATCTGAAATTTAGTGACTCAATCTATTTTCACTCCAAAATTTAAAAATTAAATTTTAGTCTACATGAAAGGAATAACTAATTTAGGTGAAACCTTGACACAAAATTATCTCTACTTAGAAATGCGTTTTCAAATAGTTTTCAACACTGGTGAATCTTTGTAAGGAGCTGATTTCAACTATATAACTCTTATATGTTTTTAGGGGACCGCAGTGTCCCCAATTTTCATTTGAAAATAGTCGAATTATGTGCATAATTTTCTAAAATTCAAAAGAATTCAACCAACCATGAGAAAATATGCAATTAAAACACGATTAGAACAAAGAAAACACATTATCATTTAACACGTGCAATAGCATTCCCATTGCAACTAAGGGACCTCACACAGACACGCTTCATTTTAAGGAAAAAAGCTTGTATTTATTCTATTTGATAGTAATTCTATGATTGAACTGTTTTAAATTTTCGCAAAAAATGGTCAAAAAGCACTATTTTCAAGATTTTGAGACAAAAAAGCTATGAGAAAAATTTTCCGAAATTCTATTTTTAGTTCGGTAAAAGATACACCATCTACCGCAAAAAAAAAAATCAAAATGTATTTTCTTCGCCGAGAATAAGCTCTTCAAAATTAAAATACTCTTCTTCGCAAATATCTTCATTTTCTTCTTCAAATTCTTTCATTGCAATTCTCAAATTTTCAGACTCAAAGATATTTGGCCTAACAGAAAATGTATAACATGCCACAGTTTTGTGTGCTATATCAAGTAGAAAGTTATATTTTGTACGTGGCAAGTATTAAAAATTCACTATAGTCAGAGCCCTTAACAACATTATATATTACTTTAGGCGTACAAACTTTCGCGATTTTCGTGAATTTTGGCCCTTTTCGGGAAAGTAAATGTCTTTTAAAATTCTAGGAAGGGCCATTCGCAAAAGTTTATACTCGCGAAAAATTCTTGACAAAATAAAGAATCTATAAAACTTCAAACTTTGAATAAAATGTAACTTTGATGGCACTTTTTAGCCTGATAAAAGACTAATAAACCAGCCGAGGCTGGAAGGTCAGCCAATAGAGCTTAGCTAGATAGCTTTAATAAGTCGGTTAACAGATGTAAGAGATGTACTGAAACAGAGTAGACTAAAAATGTTGAATAATGTACAAAATGTGAAACATTTGATAACTTGATTTAAAAATATTTAAAACAAGCCTGAGAGCTCCTCCAACCACCCCCCCTCCCCACGAGAAGCTCAAAGTATACTTCTCTTTAGCATTGTAGCACTGTTTCTATGACATCAAACAATTAAGCTATAGTTCATTTAGTCTGCGTAAATAAATTTTGTAGTTTAGTACCGTCAAGTTACACAACATGCACACAACCATCTTGAAGACTTTGCTGGTCGCAAATGATAATCGAAAGCAAAACTTAAAATTCATAACTAACTCATTTTTCCCCCGTTTTGCTTTAAACTCGCTTTTGATTGGTCTATGAATTTGGGCCATTTATTTACCGCCTTGGCGGAATAAACACACGACCATAATAAATAAATTCAACAGGGCAGCGGTGTAGCAATTAATTTCAACTGGGAGTCCTCTCTTCTGCACCAAGCACTGGCAGTGTTTTTTAAACTTTAAAACAATGTTAAATGAAGACCAGCTTGATCTGTTTGTTATGGCTGTGCAAGTTGTGACGAGAGTGTGCATGTTGTGTAACTTGACGGCAGCCCGCTTTCTGCAAGTCTGATAAGAGATATCTATAAACTGTTATCGCCATTCATTCCATTCCATCATTCAGTCAAAACGTGCGCCAAGGTTAGAAAATGTTAGAAAAACACAATCTGCGTCCGGAACTGCGTGAAAAATAGTTTGATCAATTTCAACAAGAACTGTATATATTAATATTAATATAAATGATCAAATTCCAAAGACCATTTGTCATAATTTTGCAAGTCTAATAATAGGAGATATGTCATCATTTGGTTCCCGTCATCTGACCGACCCTGATTAATTTACGGTCAGCAGGTAGAGTTGGAGGGTCGGAAAGCTTTTCCGCTGCTTTGCTGGGTTTCCACTCTGTGTTTACAAGTTTTCAAATCGAAGTAGCGAGCCACAAGATAATGGAGAGTAAACCGAGCGAAAACACCAGTTTATACACGGTTTCTCAATTTTAAAATTCGGATCAGTCCACACGGATTCCCTATCAACAAGATGTAGCTGCTTCTTAACAGAAAAATATTTTCGACCGACCGACCGAACGACTCCAACTTTTTAAAGTGGAAATGACGGGAACCAAAAAATTTTTTGCGATTCGCCTTTATATCATTTATCACAAACACGTCCAAGTTCAAAACGATTGCATCCAGTCTTTATCAAATTTATACAGTAGCTGTACTTTTGTAAACTTTATCAAATTCCAATAACATTATAACACCATCAATCTCCCTAGAGGCAAACAAGAAAAATATGTTTTTATTGCAAAAACTATCAAAAAGCAGCAATAGAAAGTATCAGAAAATTCAACATAAACAAAAACTTGAGCAAACGGCTTTAAACCTTCAAAAGATGTAGAAAAAGAATCCCCTTGATGAAAATCATGTGTTTGATTTGCCGAGTTAAAAAAATAAATGACAGAAATTGAAGCTTGCAACAGGTTTACACTGGAAAAACTTTGATACAACACTGACTTATCACATCTGACTTTATCGCTTGAGCCGCCATCTTGAAACACTATGATCTGTAAAAACAACGCACGCTAAAAGTACCCAAAAAGTTAACCCGATCGGAAGAAAGTTTAGAAATCAAAGTGAGATCGGAAAATCGGATTTTTTTTTTGTCGTCTTATGGAAGAAGAAGAACCGAATTTTACCTATTTGAATGCTCAGCTTAGGCTGACCAATAATTCAAAGGACAAATGTTTCAAAATTTTTCGTCTTGATTCGCAAAATTGACGCTGGGATGACGACAGGTGAATGATTTGAGAATATCTGATTATAGAAATTTGATTTGGTTTCGTTTCTTAATTTTTATTCCCGCGTCACTGAGAGATAGCGGTCATTATTTTCAAAACTGATTACACGTTTTATTTTATATTAGAACTCAGTTTAAAAGAACATTGAGGCTGAAATTCGTCGAAAAATCAAGAACATTGTAAAAAAATGCCCGGCCTCAGTTTGGAAGAAAAAAAATGACAAGAAACGACAATTTTTTCCTCTTTTCAAGCAGTTTCAACCGAACTTAGCTTGGGGATGGATTTTCTAAAATCGAGAGTCAAATATTGTCCAAATTTTACCAATTTTAAGTGCTCTTTTTTTTGCATGATGTTGCAGATTTAGAGTAAGTAGTCTGAAAAATTAAGAACGCGTTTACGAACATTTTAGGCTGAAAACTGCCAAAAGCACATCCAGGCTCAGCCAGATTTGAGGTGTTCTAATAAAACAAAAAACGTGTAAATTGCGTAGAACGGTGATAACAAGTAGAGCTAAGAACAATTAAATATATTTCTCTTCAAAAATCAAAAACGCACAAGGCGATCATCACATGTGGATGAAAATTATTTTCTACGAAACATAAAACATAATAGAAGAGTAATTTACAATGTGCAGGATTAAACAGTTGAAATGGTAAAAGATAAAAACGATTTAAAACGTTAATTGCAAGACACTATTTCCAATGATACTATATAGGCAAAAATTACAAAAAAGCAAACTTCTAAATCTAGAAAAAGATGAAAAGATACAAATTTATCAAAGAATATATCTCCTATCACTCTAAATTGTAGGCTACTGTATCATTTGCACATGAAAATTTGAATTAAAATAGATCTTCAATTAGTATGATCCTTAGGAAAGTTCCAAAAAGTGAGACACTCCAACACCCTTGATGTTTTTAAAATATTTCTAAGTTTAGAAGTTTTAGGTTTCGATAGAGGTCTACACAATTACTTTAAGTTTAATTCTTGTTGAACCTCTTATCACTATAGAGATGCTGGCAAAACGTGTGCATGAACTAAACAAAAAGATACGCGCCAAAGACGAGTAAATCATTAAAATTCTCACAACATTATTGATATTGAACTTCTTGTCATTATAGAGATGCTGGCGACACGTGTGCACAAAGTTAACAAAAAGATAAATGCGCCGAAGACGAGTAAATCCCTGCAAGTCTCATAACATTATCGACCTCGAACTTCTTGTCACTATAGAGATGCTTGCGACACGTGTGCATGAACTGAATAAAAAGATACGTGTCAAGGACGAGTAAGTCCCTGCAGTTATCATAACATTATTGACCTTGAGCTTCTTGTCATTAAAAAGATGCTAGAAACAAGAATTAACGAGTTAAACAAAAAGATACGCGCCAAAAACGAGTAAGTCCCTAAAATTCTCACAACATTATTGACCTTGAGCTTCTTGTCATTAAAAAGATGCTAGAAACAAGAATTAACGAGTTAAACAAAAAGATACGCGCCAAAAACGAGTAAGTCCCTAAAATTCTCACAACATTATTGACCTTGAGCTTCTTGTCATTAAAAAGATGCTAGAAACAAGAATTAACGAGTTAAACAAAAAGATACGCGCCAAAAACGAGTAAGTCCCTAAAATTCTCACAACATTATTGACCTTGAACTTCTTGACATTAAAAAGATGCTAGAAACAAGAATTAACGAGTTAAACAAAAATCCCTAAAATTCTCACAACATATGGTCCGACAGAGGCACGAGGAGAGAAGGTTTTCAGATCAGCTGCAAGAGAAGTATTAAATGAAAGGGAAGACCAAAAAAGTCAAAGACGAGTAACTTCCTGGAATTCTCATAACATTATCGACCTTGAACTTCTTGTCATTATAGAGATGCTGGCGACACGAGTGCACAAAGTTAACAAAAAGATAAATGCGCTGAAGACGAGTAAATCCCTGCAATAGACGATATCGGCTTAACGAAATTCTCCCCGAATGATTACCCATGATGCATTGCGCAAAAAAATCAGCAAGTCAATATAGTCCGTGATTTTTTTTGCGCAATGCATCATGGGTAATTATTCGGGGAGAATTCGTTAAGCCGATATCGTCTATTATCACAACATTATTGACCTTGAATTTCTTGTCACTATAGAGATGCTGGCGACATGAGTGCATGAACTAGGCAAAAAGATACGCGCCAAAGGCGAGTAAGCCCCTGCAATTATCACAACATTATTGCCCTTGAACTTCTTGTCACTATAGAGATGCTGGCCACGAGAGTCCACGAATTCAACAAAAGATTCGCACCAAAAACGAGTAAGTCCCTGAAATTCTCACAAGATATGGCCCGACAGAGGCCCGAGGAGAGAAGGTTTTCGGATCAGCTGCAAGAGAAGTCGAAAAAAACTTCTCCAGCCAGATTTTAGAGGACCTTCATCTTTATGCATAAAATCAGTGAAAACTAATAAAGCAATTTCACACAAAGTCCAAAAAAACCCATTTTTAAGGCACTTTTTGGCCCAAATTTGCCCCCAATTTTTTTTTTCGAAAATCGGGCCTCGTCACTTTTTGGGAATCACCATTTTGCATCACTGTGCAAAAAATCGAAAAAAATAATGAGCCGATCCTGAGAAAAGCTTGTAACAGACGAACGGAAAACGGTCAAATTGAAGGACGGTCCAAAAAGTCAAAGAAGATCCTTGGAATTCTCACAACATTATTGACCTTAAATTTCTTGTCTCTATAGAGATGCTGGTGACACGTGTGCATGAACTGAATAAAAAGATTCGCGCCAATGACGAGTAAAGGCCGGTTTCCACTTGCGCGCGCTACGATCGCACTTTTGGGCTTCAATCCTTTTTGCTTGGAAAAAAGATTACGTCATAAAAATGTAGCGCGCGCTTGAAAAAAAAGTTGAACACATTTCAACTTTTTTCAACCGTTACGTCAGTTCGCGCCAATGGAGTTGCTTCATTTTTCTTTTGACCAATAGCGTGGAAGCTTTGCTCGAAAAAGCGCGATCGAAGCGCGCGCAAGTGGAGACCGGCCTTAAGCCCCTGAAATTATCACAACATATGGTCCGACAGAGGCACGTTAAGAGAAGGTTTTCGGATCAGCTGCAAGAAAGATTTTGCGAAAATGAAGACCAAAACAATCAAAGACGAGTGAGTCCCTGGAAGTATCACAACATTATTGACCTTGAACTTCTTGTCATTATAGAGATGCTGGCGACACGAGTAAACGACTTAAATAAAAAGATTCGCGCCAAAAACGAGTAAGTCCCTGGAATTATCACAACATTAATGACGTTGAACTTCTTGTTATTAAAGAGATGCTGGCGACACGAGTAAATGACTTAAATAAAAAGATTCGCGCCAAAAACGAATACTTATGAAATAATACCCTAAAATTCTCACGACAAATGTCATTCAACAATTACTACAATACGGGTGTAGTTTTGCGGCTTAAAAATTGATTGATGTGTTTCTTTCCCAAACAACCAAGATATAGGACGGAAATTCAAATCAGATGAAGAAGAAGATCAATGTTAAAGTCCGATTCCAAATATTTCAATGCGACCCTAAAGAACCATATCAAAAGGTAACAGCTCGCTGGAAAAATATTCCCGAGTGGATGAATTTTGCAATTAAAAATTCCCTGCTATAGAGACTTTTCTTAAAACAACTCTTTTAGGATCAGGCGTATCGAAAGTGCTATCTAGCCTCATGTCAAAGACAATAATGATTCAATGGGTATGGTGTCTTTTATTTTCAGTGCACTGGAGGATAACGGAGAAATATGGTGACGAAATGGAAGCTACGATAAGATTTTTTCTGAAAGTAATAATTTGGTTTTTTAAATGGGAGGGGGGGGGGTTGATATGGATTGAATTGGAGAGCAGTTTTTCTTGGGAAAAAACTTTCCCAAAAGCAAGAAAAACCAAATTTGTAATTTCAATTTAATATTGCCTTCTAGATAAACAGCTTCCGATGAGAACTCCGAAAAGACATCCCTCGTAAACGTTGTTTTCGGATAAACCTATCTTGAACTTGTGGCAACGCTCTCCAAAGGCTTTTGGTACAAGTATGATAGATCATAATATGATCTTCATAGAGGGACTTGTACAAAGGGTGCAAAAAGATACCTCTGATCACTAATTTCGGCGCCCCTTTGCTCTATTACATCCTTAGATATTTTAGTTTCTAATTTCATCTTTCACTCTCAGCGAGTCATATTTTCTCTCATTAAGATCATTTTTTTTCATTTAGTTTTTTTCATCTTATTTTTTCATTTAGTTTTTTTCCATTATTGACATTATTCTTTCCCCTACCCTTTGTCAAATATTGTATGAATTTTTCTTTTTTTTTCTTTATTCAGTTGCAGTATAACGTCAACGTCAACGTCGTTAGTTTGGACAAACTTCTTCCTTGTGACATTAACGTGTGTTGCTTATTGTTGACCCTAACAGTTCAATTTCTTGCACTTCAAAATTGAGATCGTTTTCAAACGTTGTTTGCTGTTGGTTGCGTGAGTTGGTGAGTTTCTGATGTTTCATTTGTTCTTTTACCTAGGTTTATGTTTGGTTTTGTTTGACCTCAGGTTATTGAAATTATTCTTCTCGTTTCTATTTGGTATTCTTCTGTTTTAAATGCCTTTAGGTAAAGTAAAATTCAGATCAATGCGAGGATATTCACCAAATGAGAGTAAGTAACTTTTTTCATTAAATTGACCAAGTAGGTGATGCTGTAAAGTCACAGAAAAGATTGGTTGTTACTATAACGAGGAACAAGACGTAATGAAAAGAAACACCTGTCTCAACCCCGTGTCGATGATTTGCTTCAATCTCAAAGAATTGGAAAAATAATAATGAGTGGAATAGTTTGTGATAAAAGTTTTTTTGTTAAACTGATTTGAAACCTTTTTTATTCCTCAGAAAGCTAACGACGATCAGGCTTCTACATCAACTGTAAGTTGAAATTCTCTTTCAATTAATTAAAATGCTAATAAGAATGCATCCTTTTTTCCTCGTAACTTGTCTATGGGTTGCTTCAATCTCAAAGAATTGGAAAAATAACGACGAGTTGAATAATTTGTGATGAATTTTTTTTTATCAAACTGTAGACATATAACCTTTTTTATTCTTCAGAAAACTAACGACGATCAAGAAGCTGAACCATCAACTGTAAGTTGAAATTCTCTTTAAATTAATCAAAATGCTAATAAGAGTGCTTCATTTTTTCCTCGTAACTTGGCTATGGGTTGCTTCAATCTCAAAGAATTGGAAAAATAATAATAAGTAGAATAATTTGTGATAAAAGTTTTCGAAAATTGATCGATAAGTATGGAGTTTTTTTTCTTCTTTTGCCTTTTTAAAGAATTATTCAATCATTAGTGGAAAGACATAATTTTAAGGAATAAGTCATTCGATGAAAATTGGAAAATGAAGATAAAATGAAGAAAGAAAAATTAGGATCTTATAAGAATATTTTCACATGAATGAAATTTCAACATCATAACTGCGAGAAATTCGTTCAAAAATCTTTATTCAGTACAAACACCCCTTTCTCACATACCCACTGTGGCACCCCATCCCACTGGAAAATTTGGCCGTCTCCGACGGAAAAAATCCTTCAATTTTTGTCCCAATGAAAAAAAAAATATTTGAATCCTCACTGTAAAATATTAATATATTTTATATACCCAATGAGTTTTAAGAAATAAAACAATATAATTAAAATCCCCCGTTATTTAAAACAAGAAAACTTTTTATCCCCATCGAATTTCAGTCCTGCCCCACCCCCCTGCTTGGAAAAATCCTTCCGGTTCTGTGAGAAGGGGGAGTTTCAATCAAAAGATATGATTGCACCCTAAAACCAGCGAAAACCATAGACTAGCTGGTAAGTTTTTATGTATGAAATTATATGCGTATCACTTATTGGTAATGAATCAACGGATCCCGTCGTCGCAAAAATCGGTTTTATTTAGAAAATATACAAACTTTTCAATAAAACTCCCTATTTTTACCTGCAGAATTTTCTCATTACTTTATAGAATCGTTACATTGGTCTTATTGACTTTGAAATTGTAAGTTAATTTTATATATAGTCCGTAAAATTGGTCTGTTCTAATGTCACATAAATCTGTAACTGTGCTAGGTATCGATTCCACAATCCATCATGGATGATGCAAAAGTGCGCTGGCCTTGTTCCCCATGGATCGCTAGATAACGCACTTGATCGAAAAATTGTGTGTTCGTGTCTTGCAAGCTGGCCGCAGTCTAAACATACGCGTACACGATTCCACTGAGACGACTCTAGACCTCTCAATACGGAAAGGATTTATAAAACGGTGTAATTTTGATTTGTTTGGAATAAGATTTGTAAAGATTATTATTGACAACTATATTCGTTTTCGTTTTCATAGCATGATGTAGAAATTAAAAATGAGGAAGAAGAGGCGGAAGAACAAGTAGACTTTGTGGTCGAAGATAAGGCGGAAGAACAAGTAGACTTTGTGGTCGAAGAAGAGGCGGAAGAACAAGTAGAAGTAGAAGAAGAAGAAGAAGCTTTAGCTCTTTCCGCGCAATCACCATCACCACAACCATCACCACATGAAGAATTGTAAAGATTATTATTGACAACCATACTCGTTTTCGTTTTCATAGCATGATGTAGAGATTAAACAAGAAGAGGAAGAGGGAGACATAGAAGTCGATTTTGTTGTCGAAGGAGAAAAAAATGAAGAAGAGGCGGAACAAAAAAAAGGAGTAGAAGAAGAAGCTTTAGCTCTTTCCGCGCAATCACCACAACCATCACCATCACCATCACCACAACCATCGCCAACACCATCACCACAACCTGCTTCTCTCTCCAAACGGGGCCGACCAAGACGAGAATATGGAGTGAGGAGAAGGAGGAACAAAAAGAAGAAGTAGTAGAAGAAGAAGCTTTAGCTCTTTCCGCGCCATCATCATCACCACAACAATCACAACAACCTGCTCCTCTCTCCAAACGGGGCCGACCAAGACGAGAATATGGAGCGAGGAGAGGGAGGAACAAAAAGAACAAGCAACATGCTGAATGGACCTACCTGTCGATCAAAATCAGAAAAAATAGGACAAATAGCAAGGGAATAAGAAAGTGTATTGAGCAGCTTGAATAGATTACCGTGAGTATCAGAGCTCAAATTAGTCAAAAAAGTCTAAAAAAAACAAACATTAGGCACTTTTCTACCCAAATTACCACTATAGTAGGGGGAAATTTTTAAAATCGCTCGATTTTTTTAGTCAAAGCACTGTTATACATTTTTGGAAAGCTAAGGGGTAGGGGAATCAAAATAACTTGGGTGCCAATTGTTTTTCGGACACTTTGCTGTGATTTTCGGACAAATACGACGGTCTCAGGCAAAAATCATAGGGGAGATTAAGATTAGTGATATATTGCGAGTATAGGTGATTTCAGTACCCAACTCGAGATATTGAGCTTCCGAAAGCGCAAAAACTGGACAAAACAGCTGTTTCTGGCTGAAAAACACTGAAAAACACTGTTTTTAAGGATTAATATCTCGAGTTAGGTAAAGAAATCACTTATACTCGCAATATATCATTAATCTTCATTTTTTGAGAGCTTTCCAAAAATATACAATAGGTCTCCGTTTTCTCAAGCTGAAATTTTCATTAATTTTTCACCCTATGATTTTTGCCCGAGACCGTCGTATTTGTCCGAAAATCACACCAAAGTGTCCGAAACAAAATTGGCACCCAAGTTATTTTGATTCCCCTACTCCTTAGCTTTCCAAAAATATATAACAAGTGCTTTGACTAAAAAAATCGAGCGACCTCAAAAAAACGAACAAATTTCCCCCCACTATATATATACAAAAAATAAGAAAAAAATACCAAGCCAATCTCGAGAAATGCTCATTTTCCCTAAATATAACAAAAGGGAATTTCCCCGAATAAGAAAATCTGATTTTTACGGCCAAAATAAATTTTCCAAAAAAAACTACTTCAGTCACGTTTTAGAGAACCTTGCCCTTCATCTTTGTCCAAAAATCAGAAAAAACTAATGAAGCAATTTCACACAAAGTCCAAAAATCCCATTTCCTGGCACTTTTTGGCCCAAATTTGCCCAAATAAATTGTTCTTTGAAAATCAGGCTACATCAGAGTTTAAATATTACCATTTTACATCAAAGTGCAAAAATTCAGAAAAAAATATCAATCCAATCGCAAGAAATGCTCTTTTTCCCTAAAAATGATATAAGGGAATTTCCCAGAATAAGAAAATCCTATTTTTACGGCCAAAAAAAAATTTCTGAAAAAAAACTGCTTCAGCCACTTTTTAGAGAACCTTAGCCTCCATCTTTCTGCCAAAAATCAGAAAAAACTAATGAAGCAATTTTGCACAAAGTCCAAAAAACCTTATTTTTAGGTAGTTTTTGGCCCAAATTTGCCCCCCCCCCCCAAATTTATTTTCAAAAATCGGGCTCCGTCACTTTTTAGGCATTGCTATTTTGTATCATTGTGCAAAAAATTAAAAAAACTTAGAGCCGATCCCGAGAAAAGCTGCTAACAGGAAAATGGTAAAAGGGAATTTCCCCCAAAAAACGAAAATCCGTATTTGACGACGAAAAAAAATTTTCCGAGAAAAATTACTTCAGCCACATTTTAGGGTACCTTGCAATCTATCTTTCTACCAAAAATCAGGAAAAACTAATGAAGCAATTTTACACAAAGTCCAAAAAACCTTATTTTCATTGTGCAAAAAATAAAAAAAAACTAATCAGCCAATCCCGAGAAAAGCTTGTAACAGACGAACGGACAACGGCCAAATTAAAGGACCTCCCGGTAGGTCCAAAAAGTAGAAGAAGAAGAAGAAGCTTTAGCTCTTTCCGCGAAATCACCATCACCACAACCATCACCACATGAAGAATTGTAAAGATTATTATTGACAACCATACTCGTTTTCGTTTTCATAGCATGATGTAGAGATAAAACAAGAGGAAGAAGAAGAGGGAGAGAAAGAAGTTGACTTTGTGATCGAAGAAGAAGAAGAAGAAAAAAGGAAGAAGAGGCGGAACAAAAAAAAGGAGTAGAAGAAGAAGCTTTAGCTCTTTCCGCGCAATCACCACAACCATCACCATCACCATCACCACAACCATCGCCAACACCATCACCACAACCTGCTACTCTCTCCAAACGGGGCCGAGCATGACGAGAATATGGAGCGAGGAAATAGATCAGTCTAGAAAAGGGTCATCATATCGGCAAACATACTCAAAACGCCACAAAAATTCGGCCGATGATAACTGCTTACCCTTGACCGAGGGAAGAATAAGGGAAATGAAAGTGGTGGTATTGCGGGAAGAGCTAAGACAAAGAAACCTATCTAGCAGTGGGGTGAAAGCGGTGCTGGTGGAAAGGTTGCTGAACTACTGGAGAGAGAACGAGGAAGTAGAAGAAGAAGAAAGAGCTTTAGCTCTTAAGGAGGATTGTGCAGGTGTGTGCGGCGGTCGACCGACTTAGTTACTCTCGGGGACTCTGTCTATGTTGACTTCAAAAAGCCAATAAAGTAGAAGATGTCCAAAGCATAATCTGCCACCTCCAGAAGCCTCAGCTTAGTCAACGTTCTAGAAGAAGTGCTCCCCACTTCGCGTGAGAGTTGATCCCCCTCAGGTTCTCTGAGAACACCAATGACTAAATGGGGTCCCGTCGGGCCTGGAAAACCCGTCGGGTCGTAGCGGGAGCGTAAGTACCATTTCCGAATGGTCGCCTCGAAAAGCTTACACCCGGGTTTCCTGGGGCTAACTCCCCCTTGAGGTCCTGCTCTCCAAGCGAAAACAATTGTTCCTAATGAAGATTTAAATGAGATAAACGGTAACCCCATTCACGTTGCAGACCCTGGACCGGATCGGATAACCCAACAGGATATCGGAACAATTAACTTCGCATATATCTATTCGAAGCCGCCAATTTGCTTTAGCTCTTTCCGCGCCATCACCATCACCACAACCATTACCACAAGAACATGGAGAGGAAGTTAACTTTGTGATCGAAGAAGAAGGAAATAAGCAACACATGCTTAATGGACCTACTTAATGATTAACATCAGATGAAAATAAGAAAAAAGTGACAATACTTGTACAAAAATTCAGAATGGAAAAATAAAGCTTGTGTGTTGAATAGTGTAAAATGGTAAGAAGGAATTTTCCCAAATACAAAAATCACTTAAACCATTCAGGCCAAAAAAACCCTATTTTTAAGCAGTTTTTGGCCCAAACTTGCCCAAAAAAAATTCCTTAAAAATATGGCTCCGTCACATTTTGGGCATTGCCATTTTGCATCATTGTGCAAAAAATCAGAAAAAAATAATGAGTCAACTTTGAGAAAAGCTATATTTTCTCATTTGGTTAAAGCGAATTTCCCCAAAATACGAAAATCCATTTTTTAAGGCGAATAAGAATTTTCCGGTGAAACCACTTCAGCCATTATTTAGAGAATCTTGCCCTCCATCTTTGTACAAAAAATCAGAAAAAAGTAAAGACAGGATTTTGCACAAAGTCCTAAAAACCCTATTTTTAGGCAGTTTTTGGCCCAAATTTGCCCAATTAATTTTTTTCTCAAAAATCTGGTTCCGTCACATTCTGGGCATTGTAATTTTGCATCATTGTGTAAAAAATCAGAAACAATTAATGAGAAGAAGAAGGAAATAAGCAACACATGCTTAATGGACCTACCTAATGATTAACATCAGATGAAAATAAGAAAAAAGTGACAATACTTGTACAAAAATTCAGAATGGAAAAATAAAGCTTGTGTGTTGAATAGTGTAAATTGATAAAAAGGAATTTTCCCAAATACAAAAATCACTTAAACCATTCAGGCCAAAAAAAACCCTATTTTTAAGCAGTTTTTGGCCCAAATTGCCAAAAAAAAATTCCTTAAAAATCTGGCTCCGTCACATTTCGGGCATTGCCATTTTGCATCATTGTGCAAAAGATCAGAAAAAAATAATGAGTCAACTTTAAGAAAAGCTACATTTTTTTATTTGGTTAAAGGGAATTTCCCCAAAATACGAAAATTCATCTTTTAATAAGGCGCATAAAAATTTTCCGGGAAAAAAAAATTCAGTCATTCTTTAGAGAATCTTACCCTCAATTTTTGTACAAAAAAATCATAAAAAAATAATGATAGGATTTTGCACAAATTCCACAAAAACCCTATTTTTAGGCAGTTTTTGGCCCAAATTTGCCCCAAATATATTTTTTTGAAAATCGGGCTCCGTCACATTTTAGGCATTGCCAGTTTGCATCATTGTGCAAAAAATCAGAAAAAAAATAATAAGCAAATCCTGAGAAAAGCTATATTTCGCATTTGGTTAAAGCGAATTTCCCCAAAATACGAAAATCCATTTTTTAAGGCGAATAAGAATTTTCCGGTGAAACCACTTCAGCCATTCTTAAGAGAATCTTGCCCTCCATCTTTGTACAAAAAATCAGAAAAAAGTAAAGACAGGATTTTGCACAAAGTCCTAAAAACCCTATTTTTAGGCAGTTTTTGGCCCAATTTGCCCAATAATTTGTTTTCTCAAAAATCTGTTTCCTTCACCTTCTGGGCATTGCAATTTTGGATCATTGTGTAAAAAATCAGAAACAATTAATGAGCCAATCCTGAGAAAAGCTGGTAACTGACGAACGAACAAACCAACGAACGAACGAACGACCGAACGGACATGGGTTATTTATAGGACCTCCACTGGGGTACCCGGAGGTAGGTCCAAAA
Organism: Clytia hemisphaerica; assembly: GCF_902728285.1. NCBI lineage: Eukaryota > Metazoa > Cnidaria > Hydrozoa > Leptothecata > Clytiidae > Clytia > Clytia hemisphaerica. The sequence goes on from NW_027104381.1 coordinate 64,323, forward strand.
AGGAAGAGCATAGCATGATGTAGAGATAAAAAAAGAGGAAGAAGAAGAGGGTGAGAAAGAAGTCAACTTTGTGGTCGAAGGTGAAAAAAAGGAAAAAAGAGGCGGAAATAGAAGAAGAAGAACTCTTTCCGCGCCAACACCATCCCACCAACCTGCTACTCTCTCCAAACGGGGTTGAGCAAGACGAAAATATGGAGCGAGGAAAGGGATCAGTCAAGAAAAGGGTCATCATATCGGCAAACATACTCAAAACGCCACAAAAAAGTCGGCGATGATAACTGCTTACCCTTGACCGAGGGAAGAATAAGGGAAATGAAAGTGGAAGTATTATGGGAAGAGCTAAGACGAAGAAACCTGGCAAGCAGTGGGGTTAAAGCGGTGCTGGTGGAAAGGTTGCTGAACTACTGGAGAGAGAACGAGAAAGTAGAAGAAGAAGGAGCTTTAGCTCTTTCCGCGCCATCACCATCACAATCACCACAACGATCACCATCACCACAAGAACATGGAGAGGAAGTTAACTTTGTGATCGAAGAAGAAGGAAATAAGCAACACATGCTTAATGGACCTACCTAATGATTAACATCAGATGAAAATAAGAAAAAAGTGACAATACTTGTACAAAAATTCAGAATGGAAAAATAAAGCTTGTGTGTTGAATAGTGTAAATTGATAAAAGGAATTTTCCCAAATACAAAAATCACTTAAACCATTCAGGCCAAAAAAACCCCTATTTTTAAGCAGTTTTTGGCCCAAATTTGCCCAAAAAAAATTCCTTAAAAATCTGGCTCCGTCACATTTCGGGCATTGCCATTTTGCATCATTGTGCAAAAGATCAGAAAACAAGTAATACTTTAATGGACCTACCTATTTATAAAACGAATAATTAGAATTTAATGGAAGTAATGTATAATTTTAAATTTCGATTTATATATCTATTGGAACGGAGAAAGCAATTAAGAAACGCATCGATGTTTAACGGTGAAAGAAAAATAATATCGACACTTTAAATCATTCAGAGAAAATTAAAACTGAGAAAATCTCAAAAAACCGCTTTTTTCGGGACATTTCCGGTTCTAGCGGCCGGAAAAATTTCTTTTTCGAAAATTGGGCTCTGTCACATTTTGGGCATTGCCATTTTACATCATTGTGCAAAAAATCATGAAAATCTGTCGAGTATAAGTTGAAAAAATGAAGGAAAACCGTTTTACGCCGGTTTTCGGCTGTTCCGGCGATTTTTAAGGAGTTCCGGATTCATAGGATGATTTTTTTGGAAATCAAACAATGCTAAGTTTTGGGCATCATCATAAAGAACATTTTTCTGTAAAGAAACAATTAAATAAGTTGAAAAAATGTGACGGAAATGTGAAAAAACGACGATTTCCGGCACATTTCCGGTTCTACAGACCGGAAAAATTTTTTTTTTCGCCAAACGGTTTTCAACACCTTTTCGGCAGTACTAATGTGCATCTATGTGCAAAAAATCGCAAAAAACTAATGATAAAATCTCGAGAAAATCTCAAAAAACCGCTTTTTTCGGGACATTTCCGGTTCTACCGGCCGGAAAATTTTTTTTTTCGAAAATTGGGCTCTGTCACATTTTGGGCATTGCCATTTTACATCATTGTGCAAAAAATCATGAAAATCTGTCGAGTATAAGTTGAAAAAATGAAGGAAAACCGTTTTACGCCGGTTTTCGCCTGTTCCGGCGATTTTTAAGGAGTTCCGGATTCATAGGATGATTTTTTTGGAAATCAAACAATGCTAAGTTTTGGGCATCATCATAAAGAACATTTTTCTGTAAAGAAACAATTAAATAAGTTGAAAAAATGTGACGGAAATGTGAAAAAAACGACGATTTCCGGCACATTTCCGGTTCTACAGACCGGAAAAAATTTTTTTTCGGCAAACGGTTTTCGACACCTTTTCGGCAGTACTAATGTGCATCTATGTGCAAAAAATCGCAAAAAACTAATGATAAAATCTCGAGAAAATCTCAAAAAACCGCTTTTTTCGGGACATTTCCGGTTCTACCGGCCGGAAAAATTTTTTTTTCGAAAATCGGGCTCCGTCACATTCGAGGGTTTATGGTCATGCACCTTTGTGCCAAAAATCAGAAAAAACTAATGAGCCAATCTCGAGAAAAGCTGGTAACTAACTAACTAACTAACTAACTAACTAACTAACGAACATGGGTTAATTTATAGGACCTCCACCCCACCGGGGTAGGTCCAAAAATAATGAGTCAACTTTGAGAAAAGCTACATTTTTTTATTTGGTTAAAGGGAATTTCCCCAAAATACGAAAATTCATCTTTTAATAAGGCGCATAAAAATTTTCCGGGAAAAACAAATTCAGTCATTCTTTAGAGAATCTTACCCTCAATTTTTGTACAAAAAAATCATAAAAAAATAATGATAGGATTTTGCACAAATTCCAAAAAACCCTATTTTTAGGCAGTTTTTGGCCCAAATTTGCCCAAATATATATTTTTTTGAAAATCGGGCTCCATCACATTTTAGGCATTGCCAGTTTGCATCATTGTGCAAAAAATCAGAAAAAAATAATAAGCAAATCCTGAGAAAAGCTATATTTTCTCATTTGGTTAAAGCGAATTTCCCCAAAATACGAAAATCCATTTTTTAAGGCGAATAAGAATTTCCGGTGAAACCACTTCAGCCATTCTTAAGAGAATCTTGCCCTCCATCTTTGTACAAAAAATCAGAAAAAGTAAAGACAGGATTTTGCACAAAGTCCTAAAAACCCTATTTTTAGGCAGTTTTTGGCCCAAATTTGCCCAATTAATTTGTTTTCTCAAAAATCTGGTTCCTTCACCTTCTGGGCATTGCAATTTTGGATCATTGTGTAAAAAATCAGAAACAATTAATAAGCAATCCTGAGAAAAGCTGGTAACTGACGAACGAACAAATCAACGAACGAACGAACGAACGAACGAACGAACGAACGAACGAACGAACGAACGAACGAACGAACGAACGAACGAACGGACATGGGTTAATTTATAGGACCTCCACCGGGGTACCCGGAGGTAGGTCCAAAAAGGAAGAGCATAGCATGATGTAGAGATAAAAAAAGAGGAAGAAGAAGAGGGTGAGAAAGAAGTCAACTTTGTGGTCGAAGGTGAAAAAAAGGAAAAAGAGGCGGAAATAGAAGAAGAAGAACTCTTTCCGCGCCAACACCATCACCACAACCTGCTACTCTCTCCAAACGGGGTTGAGCAAGACGAGAATATGGAGCGAGGAAAGGGATCAGTCAAGAAAAGGGTCATCATATCGGCAAACATACTCAAACGCCACAAAAAGTCGGCCGATGATAACTGCTTACCCTTGACCGAGGAAGAATAAGGGAAATGAAAGTGGAAGTATTATGGGAAGAGCTAAGACGAAGAAACCTGGCAAAGATTGGGGTTAAAGCGGTGCTGGTGGAAAGGTTGCTGAACTACTGGAGAGAGAACGAGAAAGTAGAAGAAGAAGGAGCTTTAGCTCTTTCCGCGCCATCACCATCACAATCACCACAACGATCACCATCACCACAAGAACATGGAGAGGAAGTTAACTTGTGATCGAAGAAGAAGGAAATGAGCACACATGCTTAATGGACCTACCTAATGATTAACATCAGATGAAAATAAGAAAAAAGTGACAATACTTGTACAAAAATTCAGAATGGAAAAATAAAGCTTGTGTGTTGAATAGTGTAAATTGATAAAAAGGAATTTTCCCAAATACAAAAATCACTTAAACCATTCAGGCCAAAAAAAACCCTATTTTTAAGCAGTTTTTGGCCCAAATTTGCCCAAAAAAAAATTCCTTAAAAATCTGGCTCCGTCACATTTCGGGCATTGCCATTTTGCATCATTGTGCAAAAGATCAGAAAAAAATAATGAGTCAACTTTGAGAAAAGCTACATTTTCTTATTTGGTTAAAGGGAATTCCCCAAAATACGAAAATTCATCTTTTAAGGCGCATAAAATTTTCCGGGAAAAACAAATTCAGTCATTCTTTAGAGAATCTTACCCTCAATTTTTGTACAAAAAAATCATAAAAAAATAATGATAGGATTTTGCACAAATTCCAAAAAACCCTATTTTTAGGCAGTTTTTGGCCCAAATTTGCCCAAATATATTTTTTGAAAATCGGGCTCCGTCACATTTTAGGCATTGCCAGTTTGCATCATTGTGCAAAAAATCAGAAAAAAATAATAAGCAAATCCTGAGAAAAGCTATATTTTCCCATTTGGTTAAAGCGAATTTCCCCAAAATACGAAAATCCATTTTTTAAGGCGAATAAGAATTTTCCGGTGAAACCACTTCAGCCATTCTTAAGAGAATCTTGCCCTCCATCTTTGTACAAAAAATCAGAAAAAAGTAAAGACAGGATTTTGCACAAAGTCCTAAAAACCCTATTTTTAGGCAGTTTTTGGCCCAAATTTGCCCAATTAATTTGTTTTCTCAAAAATCTGGTTCCGTCACCTTCTGGGCATTGCAATTTTGGATCATTGTGTAAAAAATCAGAAACAATTAATGAGCCAATCCTGAGAAAAGCTGGTAACTGACGAACGAACAAATCAACGAACGAACGAACGAACGAACGGACATGGGTTAATTTATAGGACCTCCACCGGGGTACCCGGAGGTAGGTCCAAAAAGGAAGAGCATAGCATGATGTAGAGATAAAAAAAGAGGAAGAAGAAGAGGGTGAGAAAGAAGTCAACTTTGTGGTCGAAGGTGAAAAAAAGGAAAAAGAGGCGGAAATAGAAGAAGAAGAACTCTTTCCGCGCCAACACCATCACCACAACCTGCTACTCTCTCCAAACGGGGTTGAGCAAGACGAGAAGATGGAGCGAGGAAAGGGATCAGTCAAGAAAAGGGTCATCATATCGGCAAACATACTCAAAACGCCACAAAAAGTCGGCCGATGATAACTGCTTACCCTTGACCGAGGGAAGAAAAAGGGAAATGAAAGTGGAAGTATTATGGGAAGAGCTAAGACGAAGAAACCTGGCAAAGATTGGGGTTAAAGCGGTGCTGGTGGAAAGGTTGCTGAACTACTGGAGAGAGAACGAGAAAGTAGAAGAAGAAGGAGCTTTAGCTCTTTCCGCGCCATCACCATCACAATCACCACAACGATCACCATCACCACAAGAACATGGAGAGGAAGTTAACTTTGTGATCGAAGAAGAAGGAAATGAGCAACACATGCTTAATGGACCTACCTAATGATTAACATCAGATGAAAATAAGAAAAAAGTGACAATACTTGTACAAAAATTCAGAATGGAAAAATAAAGCTTGTGTGTTGAATAGTGTAAATTGATAAAAAGGAATTTTCCCAAATACAAAAATCACTTAAACCATTCAGGCCAAAAAAACCCTTATTTTTAAGCAGTTTTTGGCCCAAATTTGCCCAAAAAAAAATTCCTTAAAAATCTGGCTCCGTCACATTTCGGGCATTGCCATTTTGCATCATTGTGCAAAAGATCAGAAAAAAATAATGAGTCAACTTTGAGAAAAGCTACATTTTCTTATTTGGTTAAAGGGAATTCCCCAAAATACGAAAATTCATCTTTTAAGGCGCATAAAAATTTTCCGGGAAAAACAAATTCAGTCATTCTTTAGAGAATCTTACCCTCAATTTTTGTACAAAAAAATCATAAAAAAATAATGATAGGATTTTGCACAAATTCCAAAAAACCCTATTTTTAGGCAGTTTTTGGCCCAAATTTGCCCAAATATATATTTTTTTGAAAATCGGGCTCCGTCACATTTTAGGCATTGCCAGTTTGCATCATTGTGCAAAAAATCAGAAAAAAATAATAAGCAAATCCTGAGAAAAGCTATATTTTCTCATTTGGTTAAAGCGAATTTCCCCAAAATACGAAAATCCATTTTTAAAGGCGAATAAGAATTTTCCGGTGAAACCACTTCAGCCATTCTTAAGAGAATCTTGCCCTCCATCTTTGTACAAAAAATCAGAAAAAAGTAAAGACAGGATTTTGCACAAAGTCCTAAAAACCCTATTTTTAGGCAGTTTTTGGCCCAAATTTGCCAAATTAATTTGTTTTCTCAAAAATCTGGTTCCTTCACCTTCTGGGCATTGCAATTTTGGATCATTGTGTAAAAAATCAGAAACAATTAATGAGCCAATCCTGAGAAAAGCTGGTAACTGACGAACGAACAAACCAACGAACGAACGAACGAACGGACATGGGTTAATTTATAGGACCTCCACCGGGGTACCCGGAGGTAGGTCCAAAAAGGAAGAGCATAGCATGATGTAGAGATAAAAAAGAGGAAGAAGAAGAGGGTGAGAAAGAAGTCAACTTTGTGGTCGAAGGTGAAAAAAAAAAGAAAAGAGGCGGAAGTAGAAGAAGAAGAACTCTTTCCGCGCCAACACCATCACCACAACCTGCTACTCTCTCCAAACGGGGTTGAGCAAGACGAGAATATGGAGCGAGGAAAGGGATCAGTCAAGAAAAGGGTCATCATATCGGCAAACATACTCAAAACGCCACAAAAAGTCGGCCGATGATAACTTCTTACCCTTGACCGAGGGGAGAATAAGGGAAATGAAAGTGGAAGTATTATGGGAAGAGCTAAGACGAAAAAACCTGGCAAGCAGTGGGGTTAAAGCGGTGCTGGTGGAAAGGTTGCTGAACTACTGGAGAGAGAACGAGAAAGTAGAAGAAGAAGGAGCTTTAGCTCTTTCCGCGCCATCACCATCACAATCACCACAACGATCACCATCACCACAAGAACATAGAGAGGAAGTTAACTTTGTGATCGAAGAAGAAGGAAATAAGCAACACATGCTTAATGGACCTACCTAAAGATTAACATCAGATGAAAATAAGAAAAAAGTGACAATACTTGTACAAAAATTCAGAATGGAAAAATAAAGCTTGTGTGTTGAATAGTGTAAATTGATAAAAAGGAATTTTCCCAAATACAAAAATCACTTAAACCATTCAGGCCAAAAAAAACCCTATTTTTTAGCAGTTTTTGGCCCATATTTGCCCAAAAAAAAAATTCCTTAAAAATCTTGCTCCGTCACATTTCGGGCATTGCCATTTTGCATCATTGTGCAAAAGATCAGAAAAAAATAATGAGTCAACTTTGAGAAAAGCTACATTTTTTTATTTGGTTAAAGGGAATTTCCCCAAAATACGAAAATTCATCTTTTAAGGCGCATAAAAATTTTCCGGGAAAAACAAATTCAGTAATTCTTTAGAGAATCTTACCCTCAATTTTTGTACAAAAAAATCATAAAAAAATAATGATAGGATTTTGCACAAATTCCAAAAAACCCTATTTTTAGGCAGTTTTTGGCCCAAATTTGCCCAAATATATATTTTTTTGAAAATCGGGCTCCGTCACATTTTAGGCATTGCCAGTTTGCATCATTGTGCAAAAAATCAGAAAAAAATAATAAGCAAATCCTGAGAAAAGCTACATTTTCCCATTTGGTTAAAGCGAATTTCCCCAAAATACGAAAATCCATTTTTTAGGCGAATAAGAATTTTCCGGTGAAACCACTTCAGCCATTCTTAAGAGAATCTTGCCCTCCATCTTTGTGCAAAATCCTGTCTTTACTTTTTTCTCATTTTTTGTACAAAGTCCTAAAAACCCTATTTTTAGGCAGTTTTTGGCCCAAATTTGCCCAATTAATTTGTTTTCTCAAAAATCTGGTTCCGTCACCTTCTGGGCATTGCAATTTTGGATCATTGTGTAAAAAATCAGAAACAATTAATGAGCCAATCCTGAGAAAAGCTGGTAACTGACGAACGAACAAACCAACGAACGAACGAACGAACGAACGAACGAACGAACGAACGGACATGGGTTAATTTATAGGACCTCCACCGGGGTACCCGGAGGTAGGTCCAAAAAGGAAGAGCATAGCATGATGTAGAGATAAAAAAAGAGGAAGAAGAAGAGGGTGAGAAAGAAGTCAACTTTGTGGTCGAAGGTGAAAAAAAGGAAAAAGAGGCGGAAGTAGAAGAAGAAGAACTCTTTCCGCGCCAACACCATCACCACAACCTGCTACTCTCTCCAAATGGAGTTGACCAAGACGAGAATATGGAGCGAGGAAAGGGATCAGTCAAGAAAAGGGTCATCATATCGGCAAACATACTCAAAACGCCACAAAAAGTCGGCCGATGATAACTGCTTACCCTTGATCGAGGGAAGAATAAGGGAAATGAAAGTGGAAGTATTATGGGAAGAGCTAAGACGAAGAAACCTGGCAAGCAGTGGGGTTAAAGCGGTGCTGGTGGAAAGGTTGCTGAACAACTACTGGAGAGAGAACGAGAAAGTAGAAGAAGAAGGAGCTTTAGCTCTTTCCGCGCCATCACCATCACAATCACCACAACGATCACCATCACCACAAGAACATGGAGAGGAAGTTAACTTTGTGATCGAAGAAAAAGGAAATAAGCAACACATGCTTAATGGACCTACCTAATGATTAACATCAGATGAAAATAAGAAAAAAGTGACAATACTTGTACAAAAATTCAGAATGGAAAAATAAAGCTTGTGTGTTAAAGTGTAAATTGATAAAAAGGAATTTTCCCAAATACAAAAATCACTTAAACCATTCAGGCCAAAAAAAACCCTATTTTTAAGCAGTTTTTGGCCCAAATTTGCCCAAAAAAAAATTCCTTAAAAATCTGGCTCCGTCATATTTCGGACATTGCCATTTTGCATCATTGTGCAAAAAATCAGAAAAAAATAATAAGCAAATCCTGAGAAAAGCTATATTTTCTCATTTGGTTAAAGCGAATTTCCCCAAATTACGTAAATTCATTTTTTAAGGAATAAGAACTTTCCGGTGAAACCACTTCAGCCATTCTTAAGAGAATCTTGCCCTCCATCTTTGTACAAAAAATCAGAAAAAAGTAAAGACAGGATTTTGCACAAAGTCCTAAAAACCCTATTTTTAGGCAGTTTTTGGCCCAAATTTGCCCAATTAATTTGTTTTCTCAAAAATCTGGTTCCTTCACCTTCTGGGCATTGCAATTTTGGATCATTGTGTAAAAAATCAGAAACAATTAATGAGCCAATCCTGAGAAAAGCTGGTAACTGACGAACGAACAAACCAACGAACGAACGAACGAACGAACGAACGAACGAACGGACATGGGTTAATTTATAGGACCTCCACCGGGGTACCCGGAGGTAGGTCCAAAAAGGAAGAGCATAGCATGATGTAGAGATAAAAAAAGAGGAAGAAGAAGAGGGTGAGAAAGAAGTCAACTTTGTGGTCGAAGGTGAAAAAAAGGAAAAAGAGGCGGAAGTAGAAGAAGAAGAACTCTTTCCGCGCCAACACCATCACCACAACCTGCTACTCTCTCCAAATGGGGTTGACCAAGACGAGAATATGCAGCGAGGAAAGGGATCAGTCAAGAAAAGGGTCATCATATCGGCAAACATACTCAAAACGCCACAAAAAGTCGGCCGATGATAACTGCTTACCCTTGATCGAGGGAAGAATAAGGGAAATGAAAGTGGAAGTATTATGGGAAGAGCTAAGACGAAGAAACCTGGCAAGCAGTGGGGTTAAAGCGGTGCTGGTGGAAAGGTTGCTGAACAACTACTGGAGAGAGAACGAGAAAGTAGAAGAAGAAGGAGCTTTAGCTCTTTCCGCGCCATCACCATCACAATCACCACAACGATCACCATCACCACAAGAACATGGAGAGGAAGTTAACTTTGTGATCGAAGAAGAAGGAAATAAGCAACACATGCTTAATGGACCTACCTAATGATTAACATCAGATGAAAATAAGAAAAAGTGACAATACTTGTACAAAAATTCAGAATGGAAAAATAAAGCTTGTGTGTTAAAGTGTAAATTGATAAAAAGGAATTTTCCCAAATACAAAAATCACTTAAACCATTCAGGCCAAAAAAAACCCTATTTTTAAGCAGTTTTTGGCCCAAATTTGCCCAAAAAAAAATTCCTTAAAAATCTGCCTCCGTCATATTTCGGACATTGCCATTTTGCATCATTGTGCAAAAAATCAGAAAAAAATAATAAGCAAATCCTGAGAAAAGCTATATTTTCTCATTTGGTTAAAGCGAATTTCCCCAAAATACGTAAATCCATTTTTTAAGGAATAAGAACTTTCCGGTGAAACCACTTCAGCCATTCTTAAGAGAATCTTGCCCTCCATCTTTGTACAAAAAAATCAGAAAAAAATAAAGACAGGATTTTACACAAAGTCCTAAAAACCCTATTTTTAGGCAGTTTTTGGCCCAAATTTGCCCAATTAATTTGTTTTCTCAAAAATCTGGTTCCTTCACCTTCTGGGCATTGCAATTTTGGATCATTGTGTAAAAAATCAGAAACAATTAATGAGCCAATCCTGAGAAAAGCTGGTAACTGACGAACGAACAAACCAACGAACGAACGAACGAACGAACGGACATGGGTTAATTTATAGGACCTCCACCGGGGTACCCGGAGGTAGGTCCAAAAAGGAAGAGCATAGCATGATGTAGAGATAAAAAAAGAGGAAGAAGAAGAGGGTGAGAAAGAAGTCAACTTTGTGGTCGAAGGTGAAAAAAAAGGAAAAAGAGGCGGAAGTAGAAGAAGAAGAACTCTTTCCGCGCCAACACCATCACCACAACCTGCTACTCTCTCCAAACGGGGTTGACCAAGACGAGAATATGGAGCGAGGAAAGGGATCAGTCAAGAAAAGGGTCATCATATCGGCAAACATACTCAAAACGCCACAAAAAGTCGGCCGATGATAACTGCTTACCCTTGACCGAGGGAAGAATAAGGGAAATGAAAGTGGAAGTATTATGGGAAGAGCTAAGACGAAGAAACCTGGCAAGCAGTGGGGTTAAAGCGGTGCTGGTGGAAAGGTTGCTGAACAACTACTGGAGAGAGAACGAGAAAGTAGAAGAAGAAGGAGCTTTAGCTCTTTCCGCGCCATCACCATCACAATCACCACAACGATCACCATCACCACAAGAACATGGAGAGGAAGTTAACTTTGTGATCGAAGAAGAAGGAAATAAGCAACACATGCTTAATGGACCTACCTAATGATTAACATCAGATGAAAATAAGAAAAAAGTGACAATACTTGTACAAAAATTCAGAATGGAAAAATAAAGCTTGTGTGTTAAAGTGTAAATTGATAAAAAGGAATTTTCCCAAATACAAAAATCACTTAAACCATTCAGGCCAAAAAAAACCCTATTTTTAAGCAGTTTTTGGCCCAAATTTGCCCAAAAAAAAATTCCTTAAAAATCTGGCTCCGTCATATTTCGGACATTGCCATTTTGCATCATTGTGCAAAAAATCAGAAAAAAATAATAAGCAAATCCTGAGAAAAGCTATATTTTCTCATTTGGTTAAAGCGAATTTCCCCAAAATACGTAAATCCATTTTTAAGGAATAAGAACTTTCGGTGAAACCACTTCAGCCATTCTTAAGAGAATCTTGCCCTCCATCTTGTACAAAAAATCAGAAAAAAGTAAAGACAGGATTTTGCACAAAGTCCTAAAAACCCTATTTTTAGGCAGTTTTTGGCCCAAATTTGCCCAATTAATTTGTTTTCTCAAAAATCTGGTTCCTTCACCTTCTGGGCATTGCAATTTTGGATCATTGTGTAAAAAATCAGAAACAATTAATGAGCCAATCCTGAGAAAAGCTGGTAACTGACGAACGAACAAACCAACGAACGAACGAACGAACGGACATGGGTTAATTTATAGGACCTCCACCGGGGTACCCGGAGGTAGGTCCAAAAAGGAAGAGCATAGCATGATGTAGAGATAAAAAAAGAGGAAGAAGAAGAGGGTGAGAAAGAAGTCAACTTTGTGGTCGAAGGTGAAAAAAAGGAAAAAGAGGCGGAAGTAGAAGAAGAAGAACTCTTTCCGCGCCAACACCATCACCACAACCTGCTACTCTCTCCAACAGGGTTGACCAAGACGAGAATATGGAGCGAGGAAAGGGATCAGTCAAGAAAAGGGTCATCATATCGGCAAACATACTCAAAACGCCACAAAAAGTCGGCCGATGATAACTGCTTACCCTTGACCGAGGGAAGAATAAGGGAAATGAAAGTGGAAGTATTATGGGAAGAGCTAAGACGAAGAAACCTGGCAAGCAGTGGGGTTAAAGCGGTGCTGGTGGAAAGGTTGCTGAACTACTGGAGAGAGAACGAGAAAGTAGAAGAAGAAGGAGCTTTAGCTCTTTCCGCGCCATCACCATCACAATCACCACAACGATCACCATCACCACAAGAACATGGAGAGGAAGTTAACTTTGTGATCGAAGAAGAAGGAATAAGCAAACACATGCTTAATGGACCTACCTAATGATTAACATCAGATGAAAATAAGAAAAAAGTGACAATACTTGTACAAAAATTCAGAATGGAAAAATAAAGCTTGTGTGTTGAATAGTGTAAATTGATAAAAAGGAATTTTCCCAAATACAAAAATCACTTAAACCATTCAGGCCAAAAAAAACCCTATTTTTAAGCAGTTTTTGGCCCAAATTTGCCAAAAAAAAATTCCTTAAAAATCTGGCTCCGTCACATTTCGGGCATTGCCATTTTGCACCATTGTGCAAAAGATCAGAAAAAAATAATGAGTCAACTTTGAGAAAAGCTACATTTTTTTATTTGGTTAAAGGGAATTTCCCCAAAATACGAAAATTCATCTTTTAATAAGGCGCATAAAAATTTTCCGGGAAAAACAAATTCAGTCATTCTTTAGAGAATCTTACCCTCAATTTTTGTACAAAAAAATCATAAAAAAATAATGATAGGATTTTGCACAAATTCCAAAAAACCCTATTTTTAGGCAGTTTTTGGCCCAAATTTGCTTAAATATATATTTTTTTGAAAATCGGGCTCAGTCACATTTTAGGCATTGCCAGTTTGCATCATTGTTCAAAAAATCAGAAAAAAATAATAAGCAAATCCTGAGAAAAGCTATATTTTCCCATTTGGTTAAAGCGAATTTCCCCAAAATACGAAAATCCATTTTTTAAGGCGAATAAGAATTTTCCGGTGAAACCACTTCAGCCATTCTTAAGAGAATCTTGCCCTCCATCTTTGTACAAAAAATCGGAAAAAAGTAAAGACAGGATTTTGCACAAAGTCCTAAAAACCCTATTTTTAGGCAGTTTTTGGCCCAAATTTGCCCAATTAATTTGTTTTCTCAAAAATCTGGTTCCGTCACCTTCTGGGCATTGCAATTTTGGATCATTGTGTAAAAAATCAGAAACAATTAATGAGCCAATCCAGAGAAAAGCTGGTAACTGACGAACGAACGAACGGACATGGGTCAATTTATAGGACCTCCACCAGGGTACCCGGAAGTAGGTCCAAAAAGGAAGAGCATAGCATGATGTAAAGATAAAAAAAGAGGAAGAAGAAGAGGGTGAGAAACAAGTAGACTTTGTTGTCGAAGATGAAAAAAAAGAAAAAGAGGCGGAAGAAGAAGAAGAAGAACTCTTTCCGCGCCAACACCATCACCACAACCTGCTACTTGAACAAAGCTTAGTCATAAAAAAAAAAATATTTGAATGATAAAAGGGATTCAAAAGTATACACGCAGATGAAACTCTGCATTTCAGAGTGGGAAAATGTTGATGAAATATATTGCAAACTTGTGAAAAAAAATTTTTGTGCGTTACGAGTAATGTTAAAGCTCTGACAACTCTTTTTACCTATATAATTCAAAGAAATAGAATTATGACGGAATATCGTCGGATTTTTCATATCAATTTTGAAATACAAGCGGCAACGAAGCTCACTTCAAAGAGACAATAAAAGATAGATGTCCAGTCGTTTATATGTTCATGATATAATTAGAAGTCATGTTATGAATTATACTTCCGCTTAGGGTAAACACTTGGCACAAATTTTGAAAGACCCTGTAGAGCTCGGTCCGCACAGGTTCGTAGGTCAGTAATCTTTACTTGCTATTCAGGGGAGGGGTCATGCAGTTATTATATAAACACTATGACAATTACTACCGTGGTGTTATATAAACCAAAATTTGGGAAAACAGTTACTCCACCAGTAGACTAACTGCAACATGGGTGGTGTCTAAGCCCAAATTTGTCGATTTTGGTAGGATATGGTGTACTAAGTGAGCACATTTTTCAATTTTTCACTTTAAATTTTAGGAAAATTCTGGAAGCAAAAAAATTCAAAACATTTTTTTCAAAAGTCAAAAAAAAAAAATCACAAAATATTTTCTTCAATCAAGGCATGAAAGATATATTAACAAACTTGGAAAATGATTGAGATATTTAACTCTTGAACGGTCGTTAATAAGACGTACCCAGTAAAATGGTATCAAAAATGAGGAATTCAGTGAAAAAATTGCCAAATTTGGCATTTTTGGGGGTGGTATACACCAATTTTGAGGGTAAAATCAGTTAGTACACTAAGGAATAACTACAAGGGTCATTTTTTTGAAGGAGAACTACTTATCTATCCACACCTCCTTCTCACAGACCCGCTGGAACCCCTTCACCCTGAAAAAACAACCAACAAGGACATCTTTTGACAGGTCATGTTTCATCTGCGGAAAATGAGATCAATTCCAGAACAGTTGCCCGGACAAGCACAAAAATAATACGTTTGAGGTTTGTTCATCTGAATTGAAGGGAAAAGATTGCTTTCTTGGAAGACTTTCCTTCGTGCAGAACATTGACTTTCGTTAGGTGATACTTTTAATAAAACTCCAAATTAATTTTGCGAAAGGAATAATGCCGGCAGTTTAAAACACAAAGCAAAGCTTGGTTCTGACGTGAATAATAAAAAAGATAAAGAAATGTCTAAACTGAAACAATAGGTCACCACGACCATTATTACCTACATCAGAAAGGATGTTAGTCTTGGTTTTGATACTGAGAAATCGAGGGGTTAATGCCATGATGGGTGCAGCACAATGATGGGTAAGACAGAAATTCTACTCAGATAAAGAAAGATGTTCAACCGCTTGCACTTTCCATTCATTGCTACGACCATTCACTAGAACTTAGAGTACAAGGACAGAGAGACAAAGACTCAAGTCGGTTGTGTGCAAGCCGAAATGCACAGAACCGAATATTTCGAATATTTGAATATTTCTTTGTCTGGCGATCAGAATTACGTAATAACGATACTTAAAACTTGTTCACCAGCTGTTTGGCTCTTAACGTTGAGAAATCTGAGTTTAATCCGAGGCAAGAGGATTCATGGCTTCACTGGATGATCACTGCAAAGATGACGTACAGAAACATAAACCCGCCAGTCTTCTACATAGAATAGAAACCGCTTTATCTCACGAATTAACAAGTGCTAAGCAATTATCTTACATAGCAGTTCATTTATCGTCGATGCACGCAGCGATAGGGCTTCTTCAAAGTTTTTCTCATTTGCTGGGAGGAGAAACAGTTAAGAATCAACACAGACAATCAAAATCCTCTAAAAATATTAACTATAGGAAGTTCAAAATACGATTTACATCAACTTTCGCTCGACATCTTTTATGAAGCATTGAAAGACGAAAAAGTTCAGAGCTTAAAATAGATCCCTCGGGAGGAGGAAAATGAAGTTGCAGATTCGATACCCATGTAAAAGACACTGACAATTGGTCAATTTATATCACGTCATTTCGAAACTTCGAGTTATCGATTCCGGTTTAATTTCGTAGATAACGATAACACTCAACTTAAAAGATCAATTTTACTGTTCAGGAACTGAAAAGGTTAATCACATAAGTCTAGAGTAAGAAAAATAATTTGCCATGTCATCCAGTTTTACTCAAAATACCTCAGAATGTGTGAGGCCAAAAGAACGCTTTTATTGCCTGTCTAGAGATCAGCGTTCCCTGACGGATTTCAAATGGTACCTTTTATGAAGGATTTCAAAACTGCAACAATTTTTTATTTCTATTAATTTTATTAAATAAAAACAATGGTTTTCTCGGTTATACTCAATTCGATTGTATCGCATTAAGTTTGTTATTTTGGAGGTTAGTTCCGGTGTTTGTGTACACGATTATAAGTTTGCGCATCCCCATTTGAGAACACCGTCCCCTTTTTATTGAAAAGTGAATATTACCCTTTTATTCCAAAGAAATCTAAATTTAGTTTTGGAGTGGCTCACAAAGGAAATGTTTTCTTATGATAAGAATTAACCAGCTTTAGGTGCAGAGATACATAACTTTCAGAAAGACACACACGCATAATGCAGAAACATGAGCAAAAACAGGATACAGTAGCAAACTTTAGTCCTCATCTAGCATAAAATGCACGCCGTGAACGTTGGATGGACTTTGCAAAAAAATTCGTACAAGTTAGAAATATAGTTACCCAACCAGGTTCATTCCTTGTACCTTGACATTAAATCAATTTCATCATGTCAATCTCATTAATTATTCGTCCACATTTTTAAAATTTCGAACCATCAATGGGAAATGTATGCATTACCTAACGGAGAAAAATAAAAAGTCTGGAGTTAATATAACTGAGACAGAACATTGTACTAAGAGAGAGTCATGTAAAGACAAAACATAGCGGAGCTTAAGATCTGAAAACCCTCGAGTCCCTAGACTCTTTTGAATTTGATTCCCATTCAAAAATGATTGAAAGTAATCCAAGGGTATTATCGGATATTGTTAACCGGTTACTTTTTCGAAGCGGGCTACATGACTTTTTGCGCAATGCAATTGGTTCTTTTCGCATGACGACGGGCCTTCATTGTCCAGAGTTGCCCGTCGTTAGGAAAATTCATTGTGACGTCACTTTTTCAAAGGAAAATGAACAATGCGTTGACATCATTTCTCTCATTTTTTATTTCTGACGTCAGAAACTATAGCAATTTTTCATCTCTTTTCGCTTGTTTTTTCTGCTTTATTTCGCTATTTTTCCTGTATAAAGCGGTCAAAATCAATCGAAGCTGAAGGAAACGGCTAACAAATACAATAATGACCGTTTTTTTTCGGGCTGTACTGAAAATATTGCCCTCGGTCAACGCAACAACCTCGCAAGCTCGGTCGTTACTTGATCTTGGGCAATATTTCTCAGTACAGCCCTCACTAACCGGTCATTATTGTATTAAGAAAAATGGCATAAATAATTATTTTTTGAGGTAGTCATAGAACTATTTCCACCGACCAAAGGAAACTAATCTTTCAATATTCAGAATTTGATTGGTGTATAACCAATTTTGGTCTCGTCCTCGATTTATTCTAAAAATGAAAACATAAGTACACGCAGACACTTACTGATTGTCCAAGGTTTCCTGATGAACATCGACCTCTGCGGGCATATAACAAATTCCACCATTAACGAAACATAGTCGATCATAGTTTAAGTCAGGATCTAGAAAAAAGATTTGAGAAAGTCAAAGTAGATTGATTTTCACATTTTTTCTGTTCTTTTCTTAGATAATGGACACAAGAAATAAAGGTTGCAAACGCGTTGAAAATGGAATAATTTCGATACAAAATTAATTTGTGTACACTATCAAAAATTGCACAGCTAAGAGTTTTTTTATGCAAAAAAAAGAAAAATTTCTTCGAAAATCAGGCTCCGTCAGTTTTTGGCAACCACCATTTTCCATCACTGAGCAAAAAATCAGAAAAAACTAATTTAAGCCAATCCCGAGAAAAGCTGGTAATAGACGAACGAACGAAAGAACATCAGTTAATTTAAAGGACCTCTGTGGTAGGTCCAAAAATCAATGTTTTACCCAATATTATACAAGATACTTATGCAAAAGGTGCATTTCATAATATAATATAATTGAGCGTCTTTTCACGTTTCATTGAGAGCTGTCTAAATTGGGTTTAAATCATTATAATATTTTGGCGTCCCTCTTGAAGTAACCCTGACCCTTCTCCTGCCACCACGGCACTGTCTATAACGATCAAGTTATTCTAGACTTCTTTATAGCTTCAATTTCTTCATTTGACTTTTAGGCTCTTTTTAAGTTTATTCCCACGAAGTGGGATATATTTTGCATTAAAAAAAGTTCTGAAAGAAAAAATACCTTTGAGGTTTCTAAATTTTAAGTGTTTCAAGAGTGCAAACTTCATAGTTCATGGGTCTTCAGACTTTACAAGGGTTTAACAGACATTTTTAAAATGCTCTAAAAATTACAGGCTTAAGTTTGGTTGCCTAATTTTTTATGGTGATATCTCTAATGTATTCTTAGTGTTTCTGTCAATTTCATTATTAAATATTTTTATGTATCAATATCATATTAACGTACTAATTTAATATATTACTAAATACTTACTTGTTCCTTCAACTACCAAGTCCACATTCATTGATAAATACAAGTGTAACTGGACAACTTAAACATAACCCAACTCCGGATTTGTTTGTACAAGTTAAGAATTGTCTATTATCAGCAGGATGAGCATATCAACTGTCTTCTTTGTCACCAGAGAAGTCATCAGCAGGACCTGAAAAGATATATCTTTGAATTCACTGGGCCTCATATAGACCACGGAGACAGTTTCTCAATACCGATCAAGAAAAATGTTTTGAACGGAGTTTCTATGAAATTGGTTCCTGCTGGTTAGGTCTGTTTTGCTTGTACACTAGTGATGCAGCACAGTTTGTTGTTAGGCAAATCTTTAACATTACAAATACTTCTTTGTCGGTAGCCATTTCAAAATCTCCAATCGTCCAAGGTTTATAAAGTCAGTGGTTGTATTATTAAAGTAAAATCTTATAACCGTATGAAACAGGGCAATCAGATGATCCTTTGGTTAGCCAAATATAACAAGATTTCAATACTTCAGACTTTGGGTAGTCGAGCTTTCCTAATAGATATAATTTCCTTCTACATTTTTATGCTAACCTAACCTGGCTTGAGAAGTGCTCAATTAACATTCTTTTTATTTCAAAGAGAATCTCCTTTGCTCATAGGGATAGCGAGGGAAAAACTTGTTTAAATTGTTCATTAAGCGTTATATGGCTATCATATGTTATCATGAACATATGAACGACTGGACATCCATCTCCTTTGTATTTTTGTAGAAAAAGCTGCTAGTTCGTTGCCGCCTCGTTAAAATCATCAAATGAAACAATGAATTTTGATGGTATACCTCTTGGGAATACCTTGCTAACAGCGTCAAAACTTCGACTAAAGTCTCTGTTATTCCTGGTTTTTCTATTTTTCTCAAGTATTTTATCTATATCATAACAAAAATGACAGAGGCAAAATCATCAAATCAAAGTATGGAGTAATTTTAGAGAGTATGTGGTTTAAACTATGATATTCATATGACACAGGTTCTTAACTTTGGCATACCTTTTTTTCAATTCATAAAAGAAATGATAGGAGTGAAAAAAGTGATTCAAAAGTACACACGCAGTTTAAATTCTGCATTTCAGCATTGAAAAATGTTGATAAAATATATTGCCCAATTTAGAATAATTCTCTTGTGAATAAAATTGTTACGGAATATTGTCGGATTTTTTATACCAATTTTGAAATAAAGATGGCAACGAAGCTTGCTTCAAAGAGACAATAGAAGTGACGTCCAATCGTTTATAATGTGCATGATGTTATGTAATATTTTTAAAAGCTTACATGGGATTTTTGTCATAGTTGTTATCGGTTCTGTGTCAATGTTGGCTCAGGGGTAATTGTTGTCAGCTCAAGGGTTGTTGTCGGTTCGGGAGTGTCTATTGTTGGTTCTGAAGCGGTCGTCGGGCATGCTAAAATTTAAAAGTGAGTATTACATTCAATCTCTTTCAAAAACATAAGTTTGATTCTTATTCATTATCTACCAATAAAAATACTAACATTTTTCTAAGCTCTTATCAATTGCAAATTAATGTTTTCTTTTAATATTTAATCATAAGGTCACTTACATGTGAAAGGTAAAAGACAAGCTGCACATTCTTGTTTGGAAACTCCTCCTGGTTTGCATGAGCCTGCTGTTTCACCCGTACATCTAAAGAATTGTTGGCCGTCTCCAGTAGATCTGTAAATACTGTCTTTCTTGCCGACAATTTTCATGCGGGTCTGAAATGAAAAAGTAAATTTTTCAGAACATGACCCTGTGACCAAAAGATTTAAAATATCCAAAATTATATTCTGATAGTTTTTGATTTTTAATAAGAGTAATACCATATTAAGCTTTTTTACATTGAATTGACACCGATGTGGGGCAACATTGTCAGGAAGAAAAAAGAAAGACAATTTGTTTATTCAGTGCAAAGTTGAACACAATATAACAATAGGAGAGACCGATCCGTTGTAAGATTAGTGTCTGATGTTTACTTAATATTAATAGTGATTCTTATAGATAAGATGCATTTTTGGAGCTAATTTTTTTTTGCAAAAATCTGCTTGAGCTATCTTTTACCTTTTTCATGCAAAAAAATCAGAAAAAATTAATTTCATAGTCCAAAAAACCTTTTAGACGTTTTTTGGCTGAAATTTACTAACTAAAATTTGTTCCCCGAAAATTGGCTCTGTCACATTTGAGGGTTTATAGTTATCCATTCTTTGTGCAAAATTAATCACCCAATTTAAAAAAAATCATAAAGAATGATAAAAGAGCCAATCTCGAGAAAATCTAACAAGTAAGTAATTGATGATGTGCTCATCGAATTTGGACCATTTTCTACAAAAACACGTCTAGCCAGGGGGGGGGGTCAGGGTCCAGGATACCAACCCAGTGCCCAAAAACCTGACTTTTCGAGATTTGAAAGTAGTAGACACCACCACCCCCTAAATTGGTATCAATACCAACTTGAAAATCCCAATTTTCTAAAAAAGGGGGGACCCACCCCCCTAAATTGGTATCGATACGAACTTGAAAATCCCAATTTTTCTGAAAAAGGGGGAACCACCCCCCCCCCACTAAATTTACAATCAGTAAAAATGCAAGAAGTTATATGCATAAGATACTGCATACAAGGGACGCTAAACAGAATCTGTGGATGTTTTTATTCAAAGAACATTCCTCTTATTAATCACATATATTATATGTCAGGGGCCGCGGCACCGGGGGGGGGGCACCCGGCCTTGTCCCGACCACATTATTTCAAAGTAAAAAGAAAATTTACTAATCAAGCCAAATTTTGTTTAATAACGTTAAAACAGACCTGTTTTAGGCAATCTAGAAGGGCTAAAATTCAGAAATGGCGGGGCCTCCATCGTAAGTATATCATGGCCCTATCACTTTCAATCTGTCATTTTTGAAAAATCAAAAAGTTTTAAATTATTCTCTCAAAGGGTTGGTTTTCGGAGGTCCCGTCCGCACATACCCCTCATTCGCCAACACTAGTACCCCCCCTGCCGGATGAACGTTATGTACAGAAAAATTTTATCGCGACTAAAAAGTTCTAAGATCTGCTAAGTCTTGATTCAGTTTGTTCAACTCTAGTTTTGAATGAATTTTGGTTGATTGAAAGGATTGAGAGCAGCAAAAGTTGAATAAAAATTTAATTTCAATTATAGAATGAGGAATGCTTTTATATGGAATCAGGGTATACAGGGGTATAGTGTAAACGATTCAAATAAGTTTTTATACTTACATTATACAACATTTTAAGTCAGATACCAATTTCAAATCCAGCAAAAATTAAAAAAAGGGGGACCCACTCCCTCATTTTGGTATCGATACCAACTTAAAGATTCCCTAATTTTCAAAAAAAGGGGAACCCACCCCCTCATTTTGGTATCAATACCTACTTGACTTTTTGAAATTTGAAAAAAAAAATTGACACCACCCCCCAGCCCTAGGTTTGGTATCTGGATCCTGACCCCCCCTGGTCTAGTAATCCAAATCTCATCTCTAAACACAAATATTCTTCAAAGTAAGCCTTTATAAGCAAAAAACATATGTATCATAAAAAATTGAGTAATTTCACTAAAAACATTGATGCTGCTTTAATAGTGATTCTTACAGATAAACATGCGTTTTTGGAGCCTGAAGATTTTTTTTGCAAAAATCTGCTCAAGCCATCTTTCACCTACTATGATATCCTTCTATTGTGCAAAAATTCAGACAAAACTAATAATCAAATTGTTTACAAAGTCCATAAAACCTGATTTTAACCGTTTCTTGGCCCAACTTTGCCAAAATTCTTTTCTCGAAAATCTTTGTGTAAAAAATCTGAATGGGCCAACTGCCGTCATAGTTTGGGCATCACCATTTTGCATTGTTTTGCCAAAAATCAAAACTAATGAGCCAATCTTGAGAAAAGCTTGTAACAGATGAACAAGCAAGTGAACTGACAACGGATAATTTATAGGACCTCCGTGTACGACGGTCAAATAAAGATGAGTTATTTCGATTATGGAAAAAGTTCCTTTCGATGCCATTGAGTTGTATCATTAAGATAATAAAAATAGAGATGGAGAGAAAACGTCTCGGTAATGTCCTAAATGGTTGTTGAAATCTATTCAAAGCTGCTTTTCTTTGATGTACCATCATTGGAGGAAAAAACATCAATTTATCAGGAGAAAGTTTAACAGCTAATCGATACTCACAATTTTTTAGCACTCAATTAAATTATCACCATTGATCATTAATCGATAATATCAATTACAGTGTTAATAATTGATAATATCGATTAATATGGATATATTCAATAGCTCGACCCTGTCGATTTTTAATCGATAATATCTAATTGATATAATCAATATATATCTTATATCTGACAGTCTAAACTCCTATATCAGGATTAGAAACTAGGCTAGTCTTACCTCTTTTATCCTTTCCTTTACAACAATACAATGCTGACAAGTTGACTCAACACATGTGTACATGTACATTGACAAGTAATCCCTGAGAGAAGTTTTTATAGAAATCTGTAACAAAAGTGAAAGTGGTCTCTTCTACTGATAGCTTCCCAGCGCTCCTTCACAGCTGTTCATAAAATTTCTACCAATGAGGTTGCCACATTTAAAACAGCCCTTCTTTTTGGCACCCGTGGCCTTTCAGTGCCTTGCACAACAGGTGGCTGTAAAATCCCACCCTTCATATATTTGTTTCATTTTTCAATTCGTGATCCAATTTTTTTTCTCATCTTCAATTTACTGTCAAATGCTCTAACTTGGGACTATCCACCACCATTTCACCGAACCTCCAAAGTCATTCGATTTGAGTTAAAGAACGGCGTAATAAAAAATATTTTACAGTAAGTGTAATATACAGACCAGATATGCAACAATCCCATTTTTCGACCAATCGTCCCAAGTTAGAGCAGTTGATGGTACTGAAGAAAGCTGGAATTTGATGCGAGAGTTAGATTGTCAACAAAGTTCCGTAAAAAATCATTGAATAAAAGAAGAACTTAAAATCTTAAATATTTTCATTTTGAAGAATAGGTGCAAAAAAGTGAAAAATAGAAAAGTTTCATTTTTCATTGCATTAATCGAAATGGGGATTTGGAAAATTTTCTATGTTTAGTTTTTTGCACAAACTCTTGTAACTATCGCTATGGGAAAGTACCCCATTGCTAAGATGTTGGCTTGAAATTCAGCCCTGTGAATTCAGACAAAATCATATCGGCCAACCAAACCGACCAAAACCGCCCGTAAGGTCATTTTAGGTCGGCAAAGCCGCCCTAAGTAGCTTGTTTAGGTTGACAAAGACAAAATAGGAAGAAAATTAACGAACTAACAAATTCAGCTGCTCTATAATTGTGTTATTAAGTTTTATGTTTTATAAAGTGAATGAGGCTCGATTATCACGTGTTATCAAATGATAACACAATTAGATTAACCTAACAAATAATATTTTTCCTCTTTAGGTCGCCAACCTAGAGTGTAGATTACGTCGGCAAATAAAAGCCGACTTCAGCTCAAGTTACGTCGACTTTCAAGTCGGCATTGCCGAATGCCGACATGGATTTACAGGGCTAGAAATTGAAAATGAAACCACTCAAACAAAGTAAAATCAGCACGTACTTGAAATCCTGTAATCTTAATATACAAATTTAAGTCTATACTGTCTGATTGATTGATCAATCTAATCGATACTCACAGTCACAATTTTTTAGGCTTCAATTATTTATGGATTTTGTTTTTAATCGATATTTAATCAATCGATTAATTATCAATTAGCAATAATTATATCAACTTTTATATAAATTAGTTGCGTCTTGTAAGGGCTTTTGGATGTGCAAGCTAAACCGGCATTTGCGACAACGGGAACCGTCTAGTTGAATTAATCCAATTTAATAGAAAATTCCAACAAATTTTCCATTAGATACGTGGCTAAAACGGTTAGTGTAAAACCCAGGTCACAGGTCAGATGCAAGTACTGTAAAACATAAAAAAAATGTTCGACAAACAGTTGTTAATGTCAAAAATATAATTCCAAAGGTATTTTATTGATCTAGAACTATTTTAAAGCCAAAAATCTATCCACGCGCTTACCACGTGCTTTCGCATTTTATGCCGTGTATAACACGGAACTGTAATACTTATATTATTATATATTAGATTATTACACCTATATCACACATGTAATAAAAATTATCTTTTCAATGTTATATGCATGTTACATATGTTAAATACAAAGAATACGTATTGTAGACTGGGCTAAAAGAGGGGGAGACGGCTCAACGATGAGATATGAGATCAGTAATTTAAGACTGTTTATGATTTCGTACCATCGATTAACTTGTATTCTTAATTTCAACTTAAAAAAATTTGACAGCATTTAGTTTCATGAAATATCTAGTAAAATAGGTTATACTCTATTTTTGTCTCTTTCAATCTCTGTCGTCGTTTAATTCACAGCTTTTATAGCTGTCAACGGAATGTTGTTAGTTTTAATTTTGGTAGCAGATATTGGCCTTGGTCCGTATGTATCTCTTTTGTATGTTTGCGGAGGTTTTTAATCGTCGATCGTTATATAAGATATATAATTTCAACATGTTTCAGCATTTGCGTAAGTTTTAATCGTCGATCGTTATGAGATATTGGTCTTGGTTGAGCCACTTTCTGATGGGGTGGCCAGCTGGCTTTAAGCTCCAGCTGACAGTATTAAAAAACATTGAGCTCACCTTTTGCTTTAAACAGCCCTCTAACAGGAAAATAGCTATTACACAATCACTATGTCATATCTCATTTTATCTCATGCATCACCTTGGGGTATGATAACAAGAATTGATTAAAATAGTATCAATGGGATTATATTTTATATATGTTTCAATATTTTTATCCCATGCTTTGTATTTTTGATAAAATGACGTCACTATTTTCATATCTCTAAAACAGCTCTCTTGGAGTATTTATTGTTTTCAAAACCTGTCAATCTATATCCACTTGCAGCACCAGCATCCTATTATGCATGAAGAATATTTTGATGTTAATTGGTGGACAAAACCTCATACTTTGAGATAACGTCATTATTTACATAATTTAAGTGTCATTTGTTGTCAATATTTGGGGTTTGTGATTTGTCGTTTAAGTCTTCTAAATAAAATATTTTGATATTTATATTTCCGTTACATATATTTTCAGGAACTTATGTTATGAGTTGTATGTTACGAGTGTGTTACAGTTTTCCAGTCTGTAATTTGTATGACCCGTGACCTGTGACCTGTGTTTTACACTAACCGTGGCTATAATCATCAATATATCGCTCATTGAGATAAAAAATTGTGAATATCGATTAGCAATCAAGTATAGCCAAGGATATATAATAGTATAAATCAGTGAAAATACAGGGTGAAGGCTTCTTCATAAAGACGAAAGACATGTATCTATTTCTCCGCTCCGGCATGCAGGAATAGTGTCAAGACCTGCAAGCGACCTGGTAGGGTTGGGTATGGGTGTGGTTTGGGTGTGGTTATGTATAAAATTGGCTAGGAATTGGGTTATTATCAGTTAGGGTTAGGGTTGGAGCACAAAACAAGCACTCTTTTGTGATTTTCTCAGAAACACTTTCCTGGCATGAATCCATGGCGCAGTGGATGAGGCATTGGGTTTCAAAACATCGGAACCGGTGGCGATCTGTTGGTAAGTTATTCAGTAAGTTAGAAAACATAGAAAATAACTCACAAACCAGAAAGTCAGAAAAGCTACGTACAAGAGACTGGAAAGTACGAGATATAGTCCAGGAGCTGGAGCTCAACTACTTTTTGCCTTTACTAATTCTGATGGGGGAAAAAGTAGAGAGTCCAGTGGAACCCACAAATTATGTAACAGAAACTATTAACCGTCACACCAAATTTGAATTTAAAACCAATGAGAATTCCTTCTTTTTTTAATTTATAACTATGGTCTTTGCATAATTAGAGGGGCTGACACCATAATTATTCATTCTAAAATGGCAGAAAAAAAAAAACATAAAAGTTGAACATAAACTTTTATTTTTAAAAAGAGAAGAGAAATCATATTTTATAAGTGTTTTTGCTTTTTCTGTTGTACAGTATATAAAACATAATGAACAAAAATGTCTTCCTCACTTGTGTTTTCAGATGTAAAAACCAAAAGATTTTGTTCAAAAAGTGTAAAATTAATCACCCAATTTAAAAATAATCAAGCATCTTTTACCACTGATCCTACTGTAGTGACTAAAGATCTTCTTTCATTTCTACTGTATCTTATCTACCATTTTGCCTTCGACTTCTCGAAGGTTTATTTACATCCCCTTGGTTGTATCTATTAAAGATCTATATCTCAAACAAAATCAAGATATTAAGAGGATATTTAAAAAAAAGCCGTGCGACCACGAAACTCTCTGTTTTGCGGTTAGTGTAAAACGCAGGTTGCAGGTCACAGGCCAGTGATGACAGGGTGACTCTAATCAATGTCATTGTAGAGGAAAATGTTTGGAAAACACAAAGAATTATCAAAAACATAATTCTCAAGCAATTTCATCCATATAAAACCATTTCAAACATCAAAATTTAACCATGTGCTTTTATCGATCTTTCGCAGTTTGCGCCGTGTATAACGCAGACCAGAAAATATTTGAAACCATATTATACATATAACATGTATATTACATATTAGTAAAAATTCAAAACTTTATTTTTGTAGAACTCTGAGTTTCATGCGTACAATCATCAGCTACGGTACATACAAAATCATTACATATTATAATGTTTGTAATGTTATATGATGGTTACATATAATACAACACATCGCTCTAAAACTACCTTCTCAGAGAACTCACGAGCTTCTGATTGGTGTAATTTTATATCCAGCCATATTGTTATCATCACATTCGGTATGCTAAATATTTTTGGTGTTTTTCTCTTGTAAGACATGATATTTTGTGATTACAGGTATATGTACCGCAAAACCCACACTAAATTTCTGATCTAAATAATTATTTTTTGGGCTGCTTTTATCAAGAAACTTGTTTGATGGTGCGAGGAGTCCCATGAAAAGAGTTCTTCCTGATATTTTTCAATGTCATATGTTAGATTGTTTTTATGTCATTGCTTTTTAAAATTTTCACTTTTTTTGAATACGTACCTCAAAACCCACATTTTTATCATTGATGATATCTTTAAGTCCACTGGGTCAATCAAGGTAAAATTTTGCACCTGTTCATTTAGGTAAGTTTGTTTTGGAACTATTCATAAGTTGATAAGTTAGTCTCAATAGAATTACCTATTACACCACAGAACCCACAATAGATGTACCTCAAAACCCACAAGGGAGTTTTGCAAATTATTTCTGCCCTCGTTATATTTCTACCTAAAACTTTTTGACAATTGATTTTGTATTTCATACAGGTATTTTGTATGTAAAAATTAAGGATTACATGCTTTCCTAATTGTGTTGAAATGGTTTTGGAAACTACATTGACTGTTGTTAGCACCCATGAAAGATACAAAACATCCATACATAGTTATTTATTGCAAATGATAGAAACTTTTTTACATTGTCTGGATAGCAAATCAAACTGATTTAGGCATTAATTGAAGCAAATGAAACTATTATTTACTATGAATAGAAGACTTTTGCAAAGCATATGAAGTTGTTGAAATTACAATGCAATCTCCACCATGAATATCGAAAAGCTAAAGAATCCCTTTTTAATCCGATCCAAAACATAAATCGTGAGGCTTTTATGACTATCTTGGGAGAGATTTGGCCCAAATGGGCAGATAAAGATACATTAGTTTCATGTGCTAGCCGGGTTGGAATTAACATCAAGTGGATTGAGGGTAAACTTCATGCAGTAAGATAAGCTTGACAGAGCAGCAGCATGTATACAAGAAGAAATCCCTCCATTAACATCTACATCAACTCCAGACTCATCATGTCTCCTTCTGACAAAAGAAAAGGTTCTCGTGATTATTGAAAGGCTAAATTTGGCCAGGCTCAGTCCCTGATAAGGAAGATGGCAGAAAGAAGCATCCAAGGAGGAAATTCCTGGCCTTCTGACAATAAAAAGGGTTAAGCCACACGAAGAAAAGAAAGCAACCACAACTACAAGGGTGACTCAGCTGGACTCAGGTACACAGCTTGACGAGGGCTAAAGATGTAGCAACCAAGGTCAAAGAAATCAGGGATCAGAAACTGAAAAAGAGAGAAGCAAAGAAGAGAGAGTAGATCAGGAGAAACATTCATCAAATGCAAAACTCAATGTACCTGTTTGCAACAAAAGTGTTTGGTTTTAGGATTAAAGCAGTGTCCAGTATTGCACTATTGCATTATCGTTCAGTTTGCAGCAAAGCAAGATGTAAAGTTAATGGAATCAAACCACTGATGATATTCAATCTCTAAACGATTGTTTGAGGAGGATTCGTCATCAGGAAGGGGAGGAATTTGAATCGGAAGAAAGCGAAATGTCCGAAGATGAAACTGATGATGAAAGTGATATCCAAAAACTCAAGAATTGCTGGAAAGGCCTGGCATCGCCAACAAAAGAGACTGAAGTCACTGGTAGATGGTATGCTGCCATCTACACCACCAAGAATACAAAAAGGTTGTATATTGGTCGTTTGTTGAAGAGATTCTTAAAAGATGAAGATGGCGCTGTTAACTCACTTCAGTTGCACTGTCTAAAGCCTATAGTTGGGAGTGGCACTGTTCTTGAAGACACCCCAGACCATCTTCCAGATATAAGCATTTTCCCAGTTCATGACATCATAGATGGGCCATTAAAGGTCATTCCCATTTGAGGAAAAAAAATGAACATTCCAGATCATGATTCAATTGAAAATATGTTTAACAAAGTATCAGGACTAAACCGTCTAGCTTTAGTAAATATGATGTAATATATCCATACTTTTTGTTAAGCTTTTGAGTTATATATGCTAAACATTATTGTTGTATTTTTGCATAATTTTTCTTGAAAATGTGTCACAAAATTGTATTCCAGAAGTATGTTTGAGAAATAGATAAATATTTTTGTGTTTGACATCAAAAAATTCTAAAACTTGCAATTTTTCTCATTTGTACCTCAAAACCCACAGTTTAAAAGTGAGTTTTTTGAGAGCAATTAAAATAAACACATTGCCTACAGTACTTAGGACTTTTTTCCTACATTTGTGTTATGCCTAGAGGTAATAGAAAACGAAAGATTGATAGGTTAGTCAATAGCAAGTGACTTATCTGACCATTTTTTGAAAAAAATCAAAAATTTTGAAGTTAGATTTCTAGCGTTAAATCTTGATAAAAAATTTTTTACCCAACCAATAATGCTCAATTTTGTTTTAAATAATAAAGAAACTATCATACCAACATAATAATCTTAAAAAGTTATGCTAATAAAAAAATTTTAGATTTTTCTAGAACTCCTGAAATGAAATTGTTGGTTTTGAGGTACCTGTGGGTTTTGTGGTACATATACCTGTATGTCATTATTACAAGGTAAGTGTCACTAGGTTGTTATTCTATTCAATTGTCATTTTATAATATCTAAATAACATGTATTACTTTTTTGTAATTTAATGCGTTTTGTATTGATGTTATGTTATGTATATGTTATGATCTTATTATCTTTTTTCTGGTCTGCACTTTGTTGACCTGTGACCTGTAAACTGTGACCTGCGACCTGTGACCTGCGTTTTACACTAACTGTCTATTTTGTTTTTAACACAGCGAATGAGAGGGCATTCTATTCAATATACTTTTTGCCGTATTAGCGTAGAAATTGCACTCCAACGTAGATAAAAGATAAAGTAGATAATTATAGAGGACAGCCATATGAAAAAGAAAGCGAGTATACATATTAGCAACAGGATTGAATATTACTTTTTCTTAATGACAAAAGGAAAGACTTCCATTATTTTCTCAAAGTGATTAGATTGTTTTTTTTCTGTAAGACCTTATCACCAGTCGGGTGTTTAAGATATAAACTGCAATTATTGCCCTTTTCAGAAATTATTGCCGAAAACGGCAATTTTCTTAACGATGAAATGCTGAATCAGCAGAAAAATAAAAAAGTTAATAAATGAAAATTGCTGCTTTCGACAATTATTGCCGTTTTTGGAAATAAAAGTTGATTTTATTATTGAACACGTGGTATTTGACACCCTCGCGATGAGTAGGCCCACTGTGCCTCGTTTAGTTTTGTTTTCAACTGGTTTTTGTTGGAAATGCAGATAGCAAAATCGAGTCATATGTAAACAAATTTACAACGGGGGTTTTGTTATCTCTTTCTGGCTGTGTTTTGGCATCGATGCAGGATCTTTAAACATATTATTTTAGAACTTTTCATGTTATTGAGCCAGGGGGGGCACGCAGTTACTACAAGACATGATGTGTAGTAAGTACTTTTTCAACACTTTTTTTCAGGACCACAACCCTTTGCAGTTACTACACCTTGGTAGTAACTGTTTTCAGAAAAGATTTCCAGGTACCACCCCTGTTTTTGAGTGATATCATCAAAAACATGCTCGAAATTACCCTAAATTGCGATTATTTTTCAACCTAAAGCCATTTTTGTGCTAGATTTTCTTTTAATATACTTGGTTAAGAGGCCCGGAAAACCCGAGTTACAAAAACTCGAGTTACAAAAACCCGAGTTACAAAAACCCGAGTTACGACGAATGTGACGTCATAAGTCTCAAATTATGACGTCATAAGGGGACTTCTTAACTCGAAAAAGTTATTTACTGCTGTTTTGTAACTCGAAATATTTTTTTTAAATTTTGTTTTAGAGTTAGGTAACTCGAAAATAACTTTTAAATTTTATTTTTCGAGTTACGTAACTCTAAAACGAAATTTTTAAAAAATATTTCGAGTTATGTTAAAGCGCAACCAAGTTGGCCAAAAATTCTAAAAAGCGCTTTTTTTCTTTTTGTTTACGAATGGGGTTTTTGATCTATAAAACTAAAAGTAGAAAGGAAGGGAATAAAATTGAAAGGGGACAGTAAACAATTTAATTTTCTGTAATTTTCTTGAAACTTATATACCTCTCTTTTGATGGGAATTTCTGAAGGTTTTGTTGGGTGAAGTAGACTAAAATCTAAAAGATTCGATTACTCGAAATACATTTTGTATTCCACAATCTATATTTGTTAAATTCAAATTCATTGTCCTTTCGTTAAAAGCTAAAAACTTGGGTAGAACTTGTAGTTTCTTTAGGTTTTTCACAATTTTTTTAAGAATAAACCATACGAGAAGAGAAGGTTTTTTGAGGGCTAAAATAGTAAAAATAAGTTAAGATCATTTCTTAACATTCCTCTTATGGACTCAAAAACACCTGAAAATACTCACCTAATGCTCACCTAGTGAAATAGGAACATTTTAAGAAAATTTTAAGGCTCAACTAAAAAAGCTAAAGATCCGAAGGCTTTGAATTTTTAGATGTTCTTATAAAAAACACAACACATATTTCGTTGAAAAGATTCTCGATTGCGCAATGTACAAAAGTAATATAATGAATAGAAGGTTGCTTGAAATATTTTCTGATTGTTCAAAATCAAGTTTATGACGCCTGCTCTTTTATTCTATTATAATTATTGTTTTGTAAATTAGATCTTTTGACGCTGTTCTATCATTTCCGCTTTAAAACAAGTTTCTATTCTAATCAGATCTATTGATTCTTCTCTCGAAAGAAATGGTGTATATTTATTAATAATATGAATTCTAGAATTTTTGGCCGACTTGGTTTCACCTGAAGATAACTCGAAAGTTCAAATAATGTACTACAATTTCAAGTTACGTAACTCGAAAAATGAAATTTAAAATTTATTTTCGAGTTACGTAACTCTAAAAAAAATTAAAAGAAAAAAATTTTGAGTTACAAAACAACAGTAAAAAACTTTTTCGAGTTAAAAAGCCCACTTATGACGTCATAATTTGAGACTTGTGACGTCATATTCGTCGTAACTCGGGTTTTTGTAACTCGGGTTTTTGTAACTCGAGTTTTTGTAACTCGGGTTTTCCGGGCCTCCTTGGTTAACAGCTGTTGAGAACATTTTAATGATAATTAGGGAAACCATAATTTCAAAGTAGGGTCTGAGAAAAATTTCAAATTTTTTTTCGTCCATTTACTACAGTATAACAAAAATATTTTTTTAACAAAGAAATTCATTTTTGGTGAAAAATTTTGAAAGTTCTTTAAAAATAATTAAAATATAAGCACTTACTACACCAAAAGTGCTAGCGTTAGTGTTTGGCACCACCCCCAAACAGCAGTTACTACACTGTGTAGTAACTGTTTTCATAACTTCTGAATACAGTACCAACACGGTAGTAAGTGTCATACTGTCTTGTAGTAACTGCGTGCCCCCCCCCTGATTGAGCAACGAAAAATTGAAAAAATCACTTTTAAAAATCCGAAAAACCTTTTTCTCAATGCAATTTTACTATTTTCAAACACCTCTGACATCTTTGCCCTTAAAAGGACAACACATTTTGCTGATTCAGCATTTCATCGTTAAAAAAAATTGCAGTTTTCGGCAATAATTTCCGAAAAAGGCAATAATCGCAGTTTTATCTTAAACACCCAACTGATCACTGTAGAATTGCTTCATAAACTTACAGATTCTCGGAATTAGATTTTGTTTTGAGCAGCAGTTAGTCAAAATCAATAATTAAGTCGTGGTTTTCCTCACAAAGATAAAAACATTACTTAAAGACAAACAATACGGCCATTTTATATATATTTAATTAAACAACCACGGATATTGCGCAATTTTGAATTATTTTCAAAAGTTGACGCATGCGCCGACACAAATCTGTCGAGGGGTTCCCTCTGACGTCCTATCTTTGCTTTCTGATTTGAATGATGGCGCTGCGATAGGATACTTTTTCCCCCATCAGAATTTGTAAAGGAAAAAAGTAGTTGAGCTCCAGCTCCTGGACTATTATGAAGAAGCCACGCCCAAAATACAGGACGGGTCCCACAATCCACATATGTTCATAGAAGAGAGTTCACCGTTAGAGGTTTCAAATTTAAAAAATACATACCTTAAAGTATCTCTCTGGAGAGCTCTGGATGGTCTGGAATGGTATGGTTGATATCTTTTCCGCCATCTTTGATCAGCACACGTGGGATTTCTTGGTATTTATACCGATATTAATCCGGGGGTATAAATGAAGTGAGCGGTGCCGCCCGATTTTTGAGATTTAAATGGCAATTTATATTAATCCAACCTCGACCTTGACCCTGAGTTGAAAAAGGACGACCCTCGACCCTTGAAAAAAGCCGACCCTCGACCCAAATACGACAAATACATACATAAAAAGCCGACCGACCCTGGGTAAAAAAAAAGTTTTTTAGCAGTGTTTTAAAATGAGATTGACATTATCTTAATATCAAGAAATGAGCAGACAAGCAGGGGGTGGGATACACACGCTTTTTTATAAGAATAATGAATAATTAATAAACCTCGTCGTCCCCCCGGTCGGTCGTATATTTGTTTTTTGATGTTTTACAACTGTGAGTGGAAGATAATATATTGAATATAATCTCGCTCTCATGCGTACGTCAACGCAAAACGTAAGTTAAGCCTGAGATACGAGGCTGATTATACATGTTGATTATGTTGGTCAAGAATATGATTCCCCCCCCCCGGAGGGCTTGTGAAGAATGATCTCGAGTCATCCACCTCCTCCCCGCCCCTCCCCCGACGACTATTCTTAAAGTATTCTTTAAGTGTTCTAATGATTAGTTTTTGGAATATTCATCCCAAAAAATTCTTATAAAAGTCGCTAAAGCATTATTTTATCCAGGGTCGCGGCTTTTTATTGTATTTTGGTCGAGCGAGGGTCGACTTTTTCCAAGGGCCGAGGGGCCGAGGGTCGGCCGCCTTTTTCAAGGATCAGGGTCGAGGTCGGGTAATATAGATACGCCATTTCGGAGTTCACGACGCCATTTTGTAAGCGGAGCAAATCTAATGGCGGGGGTGCAGTCGGCCTCAACTAGAAAATCATTTCAGAGAGCCGTAAGCTACGATCTCGGACTATTATCGAGTTGTACCCGACTGAGACGGAGCAAAACAAGCCCCCTAGGGTGATTCCTCCAGCACTCCCTCGTCGTGTCTACACAAAAAGTAAACAAACCTTTAAAAATTCGATTGAAACTCATCCTCAAACAGTCAAAATATAATTTTCCACTTAGAACTAAATCTATCATGGATGTCACTACACAAAACCTAAATATTTCTCTTTTTTAGCTTATCAAGAGTTCTCCATTCTTCATCGTATCAAACAAAAGGAGTCTCCTCTAAAGAATTGTTCCGATTCCCTTTTTCTAGGTATTTTCCATTGGAAATTCCCATGCCTCAAAGCAATGATAAATAATATCAGAACATATTTTTGCTAATTATACATCAGTTTGTTAATTGTTTTGTACAGAGTTTTATATAAGTAAGTAAGTAAGTAAGTAAGTAAGTAAGTAACTATTTATTTACCATTTGAACACTTAAAATACATGAGATGGTATCCACAAAATAAAAAAAGGACGGAGACCGCCTTATAGCCTGGACTAATCATAAAATATATATTCAACATGAATTTGTGATTAACAAAACAAATACTGCTAAAAACTGCTTTTAGCTCAATAAAAAAATATAAAAAATAAGATCTATTATTTAGGAGAACAACTGTGTAAAAAATTTGATGATATATTAGAAATTCAACTAAAAGGAAGAATAAGTTTGAGTATGCTATTCATAAGTAAATTTTTGTAAGAAAAAACCACGATCAATTGTTTTATAAAGTCTTAAAGTCACCACAGCGTGAGAGCAAATTTATCCGTACATAATCCATAATTTTTTACCGTTGACTGTCTATAAAATATGTTTTTTTCAACGGATAGCCCATTCACAAAGTCTTGATGATTATACACAACACAGTCTAAGATTTAGTTTATATTCAAAAATTGCCTTTGTAACAGCATCGTATCATGTCATGAACCCATCGGTTGATCTTTGATGAACAGGTTCAAAATCAGGAGTATTCCAACAAAAACGTGTCCTACAAAATTTGTCTGTATTGCCACTTGTAGCATAATTCTATCAAAAGAATAGTACCGTGAACGGCCATAACTTGCAACACGGACTTAACTTGCAACTATTCAAATTTCCTTTGAGAGTAATTTGTCTGCCATTAAAAACACTTCCTCTTTTGTTACTATACAAACCAGATAACATCAACCATCAACAAGGCCATGTTTGCTAATTCTGCTAAACTCATTCATTTTGTCATTTGTTTTTCTCTAAAATAAATAATAGGAAAATGTGAAACCATCCTGATACTGTCCATACACATATGACAATATGAAATGGGTTGACGAAGGTTCATTTACTTGTCAAGTGAACCGCTGCAATTTGGGATTGAACCTCAGTCGCCTCTGTACAGCAACCAAGAAAATGACCACTATCCCACAGCGCCTTAGTGTATATCTACTAGTGTATATCCCAATAGAGCAAAAGGTATAAAAAATATATCCGAGAGGAGCATAAAGCTAGCCTAGCTAGTAAGGTTGCTACCAAAACCAACAAGAAGCTTCTAAAAATCAGATCAAGCAAAGGTTACACACACAGACAGAGAAGAAGGTTATTACCTGCCTAACTAATCTAATCCAGTACATAATACTGTAAAAAGACAATGATAAAGCAGTAATCAAACACTTTTATGGTAATTTATAAGCAAATACAAAAAGACAGCCTTTTCTTTCCATTTTCCATCCACCAAGAAATGAGAAACTGCAGAATAGTTTTTAGAAAGGGGATTCTGTTTTGTTTACAAAGGAATCTCCGCCGGTCTCTGCCCTTCCACGGCCATTTTTTGCTCCGCCTGCAAAATGGCGTCGCGAACCTGCGCGAACTCCGAAATGGCGTATCTTCGTTAAAAAAGTTAAACCGGTCTATGTCTCAAAATGGTAGCATTTTTTCCTGAAAGTGGCCGCGGCAGGCTTCAGAGGTGGTTGTGGGACCTCTGGAAATTACCGGCTTTACAAAATCATATTTAGCATGCCCGTTTTCTTTATATTGGATTTCAGTCGCTCTTGCAAAATGACAAAAACTGAGTGAAAACAAATCTGTTACCTTTCAGTAGCTACGAAATTTCCTCTAACTCTTTTTCTTTTCACCAGGCAAGCATTACAAGAATCGAACAGCGAATTACAGCGCAAGAAGAAATTGATCGACGATTTGGAAACTCAAACCAGTGCTAATTGTAAGTTTAAGGGGAAGAGAGTATCAGTATATTAAGTACCACTGAATAGTATAGCATTTTCAAACTTGTTGAGTCGTTTTCTTTAATATTGAAAATCAAACAGCTCCTTTTTCATATCCTGATTTTTCATGTATTATCTACTTTATTTTTCAAACAATCCAATTACGTAATTAATTAGCCAAACAAATTTCCAACCAATCAGATTTCTTCATTTTCATTTTTCAGCCAGTGAAATCACGTCATTGCGTGACCAACTAGTGAAGAAAGATGAACAGATGAAAGAAATGGAGGACCGTTATAAAAATTATTTGGACAAGGCCAAAAGTGTTATCAAGACTATCGACCCTAAACAACAACCTGCTGCTGTTGATGGACAAGAGGTTGGTTCTA